>NW_024081581.1:113285-391248 GCF_003009895.1 Hyaena hyaena
CATGTGTAGCAACATGGATGGACCTTGAGGGTGTTATGCTGAGCGAAATAAGTCAGGCAGAGAAGGACAAATACCATATGTTTGCACGTATAGGAGGATTAGGAGGAACTTGACAGAGGAACAAGGGGGAGAAGAAGGGCAGAAATGGTGGGGGAAAGGGAGAGAGGCAAACCATGAGAGACTCTTGAATGCTGACAAAAACTGAGGACTGATGGATGTGGGGGGGAGGGGGGGATGGGCATGAAGGAGGGCACTTTGGGGATGAGCACTGAGTGTTATGTAGAAACTAATTTGACAATAAACTATTTGTAAAAAAAAAAAAAAAAAAGGAAGATGCAAAGAAAAAAAATTATTTGTATTAATAAATCTATGAAAAAATATAAAATCATCTTGAAAGAGACTGAAAAGACACTGGACAAAATTCAAAGTTCATTCTGAAAATGTGTGGTAAGAATTGTGTTGAAGGACAGCTAGCATTAAACACACACACATGCACACACTTATATATTTATGTAGAGCCCAAACTCCATTTCTACAAAAACCCTTACCTCACATAATGAGGATATAAAGGGGGCATTCCCACAAAAGCCAGGAAAAATAGAAAGATGTCCACTACTTTGAGTACTTTAACACTGTCCTGGCAATATCCGAAACAGACTGAACAAGAGAAAAACTTAGACATATCAGATTTAGAAATGATGAATTAAGATGAATACTATTCGGCAATGGATATATACTGAAAACTCATTTTGATGAAAATGAAAATTTCTACCTACAGTAAAATAGCAACATAGTTGAATATAAGATTGTGAAAAAGCAATAGCCTTCATGATAACACAATGACAACTAATTAGAAGAGACAATGGAGAAAAGAACCAGTTTCAAGAGTAACCAAAGAGTTAAAACAACTAGGAAAAAATTATAGTAAAACATGTATAATTATATGATAAAAATCCTAAAAGACTTTTGAGACACAAAAAAGAAAACCTATGTATGCATTCTGTGTTCTAGGAGTGGAAAATTTAACATGAATATGTCAACTTCTTAAGTTATAACTTACTGTGATTTAAAAAAAAAGTCAACAATTTTTTTTTCTGTAACTAGACAAGGTAGTTGGAAATTCATATGGATAGCATAAACAGCCAAGAATAACTAGAAAAACTCAGGGGAAAAGACCATGAACCATATTAAAACCAGCTGTAAAGTCACTTTAATTAAAGCAGTATCATACTGGTACATGTAAATAAATCAACCAATTCAATAGAACAGAAAAACCCAAAACAGATCCAAATATACATTAGACCTGAAATGTTGTTAAGTGAAAACTTGGAGCTGTAGAATACTGTCCTCTTTCTTGTGGGGTTGGAAAACTATGTAGTCTTAATGGAAAATTATAAAATTAGATTAACTTTCACATGGTATACTATATCAGGATAAATTTCAAATGTATGGAAGTTTCAAATATTAAACACACAGTTACTAGAATAAAATATTAGAGTGCTCTATTATAAACTAGGAAGCTTTTTAAATTCTGACTAAAAATATAGAATCCAATAAAAATTAATAAAGTTGATTACATAAAAATATTTTAGATGTAAAGGCAAACGATATACAGCAAATGGATATATCACAAATTATAGACAAATGGATAATATACTTGATATGGGAGAATTTGTAAAAAAAATTTTGAAAAGAAGAAGCAAAAGTTTAATAAAAAATAAACAAAAAACATGAATCAGTAGATCAGAAAAAGCAATGCAAGTCACTTCCAAGACATAGGAGACGATACTTGCCCTCAGCCAAAATAAGGGAAATACAAGTGAAAGCTTTATTGATAAAAGCACTTCTTACCCTTCAGATTGCAGCATCCAAAAATTTGTCACTTCCTTCTGCTGATTGGGACTAGAGGCACTCTCACACATTTTTTTAAGTTTATTTATTTGAGATAATGAGAGAACACTAGCAGGGAGGGGCAGAGAGAATCCCAAGCAGGCTCTGCACCATCAACGTGAAGCCTGATGTGGGGCGTGAACTCACTAACTGTGACCTATAATCATGACCTGAGCCGAAACCAAGGGTCACATACTTAACCAACTGAACCACTCAGGCATCCCAAAACTCTAATATATAATGAAAGTATAAAGTGATGCAACTCTGGGAGAGCAATTTGACAGTGTCTATCAAAATTATGAATGCATCTGTTCTTGACCCAGCAACTTCACTTCAGAAAAAATATTCTAGAGGTGCACCTACATTCTCATACAAAATGAGGCATTGTTTTATTTATTTCAGCATGATTAGCAATACTAGAAATTGAAAAGGTATATACATCAATAAGGGACTGCTTAAATAACCACACAGTGACATAGAGTATGATCAAAAATAGTTAAGTAAAAAAATTAAATTCAAAATAGAATTACCATATAATCCAGTAATTCTGCAACTGGCTCTTTACCCAAAGTAAAGAAACACTAATTCAAAAAGATACATGCACCCGTATGTTCATTGCAGCAGTATTTACAATAGCCAAACTATGGAAGCAGCCCTTGTACTAGTAGATGAAAGAATAAAGAAGATGTGGTACACACACACACACACACACACACACACACACACACCACACACACCACACACATATGCAAGGACACACACAGGAATGTTAATCAGCCATAAAAAAGAATGAGATTTTACCATTTGCAGCAACATGGATGGATCTATAGAGTATAATGCTAAGTAAAATAAGTCAGAGAAAGAAAACACTGTATGATTTCACTCATATGTAGAATTTAAGGAACAAAACAAATGAACAAGGAAAAAAAAGACAAACAAACAAAAAACAGACTTAAATACAGGGAACAAAGTTGTGGTTGACAGAGGGAAGGTGGGTGGTCAGATGGGTAAAATAGATAAAGGGGGTTAATGGATACACTTAGCATGATGTACGCTGAGGAATGTATAAAATTGTTGAATCACTATATGTTGAATCACACCTGAGACTAATATAACATTGTAAGTGAATTATACTTCAATTAAAAGAATAAGAAAGACTTCTGTGCATTTATGTGGGAAGATATTCAGAAATTATTCTGTAGCTATTGAATAGAAAATTGTATATAGTATAATCTCATTTGTGAAAGAAAATAAGAAAAATAAGGATGGTCATGTTTGCTCATATTGATAGAAATACCAAATTATTCACATGAGACTAATAAAAATGATGATCTTTGCAAAGATAAATGGGTAGACAGGGCATGTAGGGAGCAAAATTCTTGACATATTTGTTTATATTATCTTGATTTCTGAACCAATTATAAAAATAAATAAAATAATAACTAGGTAACTACATATAATAATATATATAACTATAATATTTATAATCTATTCAGGTTATTTATTTAAGAATTTCAGTGGACTCCTTCCCCTTACTTGTTTACTCTAGCTTTACTGTAATTCAGGCTTCATTACATTTTTCATGAGACAGTTAAGTAAATTCAATAATTTCATAAACATTTATGTTCCAGCTCATACCCAACTTACATACTTGTCTTATTTTTTTATAAGTGTATATTGTGAGAGAGAGTGTGTGAGCATATGAGAGAGGGCAAGGGGCAGAGAGAGAGAGAGGTGTCGAGAGAATCCCAAGCAGACTCCATGTTCTCAGTTCAGAGCCTGACTTGGGACTCGATCTCATGAACTGTGAGATCATGACCTAAGCTGAAACGAAGAGTCGGACACTTAACTGACTGAACTACCCAGGTGCCTCCATACAGGTCATATTTTGATTTCTAAATACATTCCAAATATATATATTTTTAAATAGTTTATTGTCAAGTTGGTTTCCATATAACACCCAGTGCTCATCCCCACAAGTACCCTCCTCCATCACATTCCAAATATGTTTAACTTCCAAATATTTCTCCAGTATATATTTTCCGCCTCATATTAAACTATTCTTTGAATCTTCAATGTGACCTAGTTCTTATTCCTGCAAACTTCTCACTTTGTAAAAAAAAAATTATTTATTTATTTTGAGAGAGGGAGAGAGAGTGAATCCCAAGCAGGTGCTTTCAGTGCAGAGCCCTATGTGGGGCTGGGACTGAAGAACTGTGAGATCATGACCTGAGCCAAAGTCAAGAGCAAGACTCAACCAACTGAGCCACACAGGCACCCCAGGAAAATGTTCTCTATTAACTATTGCCCTCCTTCCTGCCATTGGCTGTATCACTCCACGAACTGAAAACAGACTCCTCATGGTTACTTTCTAACTATCATTTAAGGTACCTTTCAATCAACAACCACTGACCTCTTTCCTGACACTCCTAATTTAACATGATTGATGATACTTTGAACTCTGAATGTATTTGCTTTATCTTTTTTTTTCTTTTTCTATATTTTTCTTTTAAGAAAAGCCATCTTATTCCAAAATTTAATAATGCGTGTATTGTCTCACTTCATCCCTCCGTACTTGTAAGCACCTTCAGAACAGATTCCTGCCTCTTTCATCTTTGTCACGTGAAACAGCTTGCACAGTTCAACATATACAATCAAATTGAAATGAGGGAGAACTATGAAAACATTGAATAGAGAATTAGCAGATATGGACTCAAATGTTGTTACTTCCTGGCTCTGTGACCTTACTCTCTGTTCCTTAGTGTCCTCTCCTATAAGTTAGGAGATTTAGTAAAATTCATTTGAAGTTCCTGTTAATAATTAAATGTGTTCACTATAAATGAGAAAATATAGATAAAATGAACATAGGGACTGGCTACTGGAAAGTAAATTTCAAAATGATGCTGTCAACAAAGTTTAAGATGGAACAGTAGGTTTGACAAGACATTAAATATTTATTCTTCATGGCATCTATACTTGTTATTAATATTAAATGAGTCATCATTTGACTTATCCCTAATCTGGAATAATGACATAAAGATACTTTCTGTGTTTTGTATTGGCTTCTCTCTGTATATGCAGGAGTTTAAATATTTATTGTTTTGCTATACACATGCTACAACAATTATTGTTAATGGTTTTCCATGTTTATATGGTGGTGCACACAATTGAAAGGAATTCCAGTACTCCACAGTGGTCATAACACATTCTAATTGATCAATTAAGGGTAAGATGATGCCAGCATCCTTTAATAATTATTAAGATTTTTATTAAATAGTGGGATTTTTTTTAATTGGGATTTTTTTTTCTTGTTTGGTTGATTGGCTGGCTTTTTGGCCAGAGGGATCTGTGTGAATAAAGTGACCTCCTCAGTCTCAGATTTCTCACACAATTTGTGTCAACAGTTGAATACTGTGGCCAATTTCATATAAACTAACTTACATAAATCTCAAAAAGAAGATTCAGCTCTTAAACCTAAATCAAATTTATACATTACTCAATTTGGGGAAATCATCTAGTTTGCTATGAAGAATAAACTTCTTCTAAATGATAGTCAAGAACCATTATTTCCTTAAGTATTTTGAAGCATTTGTTGCTGGATTTTTAATAGTTGAAAATCACAACATTATATAGGCAAATCATGATGTTTGTTTTATTTTTATCAACAAATATTTATAAGCACCAATGTTATGCTAGACACTCTACCAGGCACTGAGCATTCAGACTTGTCTCTAAGCCCATAAGTTCATTATCATAACATGCTCATTCCTATGGACATCTCAACATGTCTCCTAGTCTGAAAATTCTCCCTCTTCTTCCTTCCTAGCAAAGTTCTTGAAATTACTGCTCTGAATTTGAAAAGTCCTCCCTATATTTAACCTCTTGTTTAAACATTCTCCTTATTCCCTGAAATAAACCTGACTCTACTAGATGAAATTGCTTCCCCTACAGCCTTCTTATGTGAAGATTCATATTCATGCCTCACGTGTCTCAGGAAAAAGACGTTTGGCATTTTCCTCCTAGCTCCATTTTGAGACTTGCGAATCATTTCATCTCATTTAAAACAATTTTCATTAACTTCATAATAACTGGTTTCTTCTTTACTTTATTCGCTGACCTCTATTTATTCTTCCATTTCTTAAATATTTTAACCCATGATTTTCCTTCTTCATCCTTCTTCCTTCCAACATTATTGGCATTGTCAGACTAGTTGATTGCTGGCTGATAGGGTAGCCTTTTGGTTCATCCAACAAACTCATCTTCCTTTCCAACTTCAGCTATCTAATCTCACAGTCACATGCTGAATAACATAGGAAATATGACAGATGTTTTTCCAATCATGTGAAAGGTATTTTCCCAATCATACAAAATTTTTAAAAAAACTAATTGGTTGATGTATTTTAGAAAATTTAATGATAAAAGTTTGATATCTATTGCCTGCAAAATTGTTTTTATAACTTAGAGACAAAAACACAGACATAATTTTATTTTGCCCAAAGACTCTCCTTTAAAAGATTGAGAAATATGTTGCTGAAATTGCAACATACACAACTCTAACAATTCCCTTCCTTATAATTGTTTTTAGTCTTTTAAAAATAAAAAAAGGTCATAAGATACACATTGAATTATGATTCGTTATGCAATATAGGTCCTAAGCATGAGAGATATTAAGTCAGTGTAGGAGAAATCACAGATTAGAATAAAAACCCTCTTACATCCTTTTCTTTTTTTAAAATTTTTAAATGTTTATTCATTTTTAAGAGACAAACAGAGTAGGAGCAGGGGAGGGGCAGAGAGAGAGAGGGAGACAGAATCCAAAGCAAGCTCCAGTCTCTGAGACATCAGCACAGAGCCCAATGCTGGGCTTGAACTCACTGACCACGAGATCATAACCTGAGCCAAAGTCAGACACCCAACCGACTAAGCCACCCAGGTGCCCCCACATTCCTTTTCTTTCTAACATCAAGTTTTAGGATAACATATGAAAAGTTTAAAAAAGATGATAATTTGATTTTTATTTTTCCCAAAATATTTTTCAATAAAATTAATCAGAAATTTTAAAAAATAATAGCATTCTTTAATAGCAAGCCATGTTTTACATAATTTAGAATGTACAGTACAAGTTCAAAATAATTTATTTTGCAGGATGCAATCAAGTGAAAAGCAAAGCAGATTCTTTCAGACTTAAGCTCAAGTTTTAGCTCTGTTTTATTTTTACTAATCATATATTTTTTTCTCTGTGGTTCTTCTCATTGAAGCACAATAATGTGGAAGTGTTGGCAGTTGCATATATTAGATAAAATGTATGTAAGAGAGCAACATGGTCAAGGGAATTTCTGCTTTGAAATTACTCTCTATTGTTAAGAACAGAATAGAAAAATAAAAGTATATGGATATTATCTGAAATATTCTTTCAAAATTCTAAAGCATTTGAAATATATTAATCATGCATTTAAAATATGCACTTCACTAAGAAAAGAAACAGCGTTTCAATAATGTTCACATTTCTGAGCACAAAATGTCATTTAAAAGACTAACTAAAAGACATATTTAACTAATTCTGTTCTGTGCTGTTTGTAGATAAGATGAATTATGGTAATAGATTTACTTTGAATGTGTGCCATTATAACAAAACTAGAAAACATTTGTCGTGGATAAATTAATCTTTCCAATGTTATTTATACATATTTTAGATATTCTTTGCTTCCTTTGAGTGAATATGTTTTTGCAGGGATGATAAAATTTTGTTTTCAGCCACATACATATCTCCTCTAATGTTTCTGCACTGTCCTTCTCTCCTTAGGTTCTGACTAGTGTTTATAAATGTCTTTTTTTTATATATTTTTTTTTATTTATTTCTAGGAGAGAGAGAGAGACACACACAGTGTGAGCAGGGGAGGGTCAGAGAGAGAGGGAGTCACAGACTGAAACAGCCTCCAGGCTCTGAGCTGGCTGTCAGCACAGAGCCCGACGCGGGGCTCGAACCCACGAACCTCGAGATCATGACCAAAGCGAAAGTCGGACGCCTAACCGACTAAGCCACCCAGGCTTTCTCCTCCATCACTGAAATTAATCTGTACAATACCCAATTCCTTCCAAGACTTGCTGTCTCCTCTTAGAATGATGAAGAATTATTGTACTACCTAATTCAAGAGAGCGTAGCAGGGAAGGATATAAGTGAAGTCTCAGAGTTGGCATTAAAATGAGTATCTTTATGGTAACAGAGTCCCTACCATGGTAGATCAACTTCAACCTAGGAAGCTAATAGTATCAATATTTGAATACATTGTTGCATAAATCTTTACAAGAAAATGCTCATGACAACATTACAAAGGGTCAGCTAAGCCAAGTGGGGATTGTTAATATATTATTTACATCTTAATAAATATATAACAGATAAGCCAGAATGCTAAACTTCCTTTCCTTTTATTTTCTTCCATAGTAAGTTACTGGAAGAATGCTGACCTGGGATTGCTTCCCACCATGTATCATCTTTACACCTATTCTCTAAACTGCTATAATTTAGAACAACACTGGATAGACGCGTAACACTATAAACTCATGATCACCACTATAAACTGATAATTCCAATAAATTTCTATTGTCATCTTTTCTACCTCTTGCACTCACTATTTCAAACCAACTCTGAAATCCTTACCCTTCTGCCCTTAGTTAGTTCACTCGAAGTGCCTGTTTTACAGAGAAAAAAGCTATAATACACAACTTACATCAATGCCTAAACACTGAATTGAGAAACCTATCTATCTTTGGAACTATCTTTTTTATCTCCCTTCTTTCAGTACATACTCTCTGACGATTTAACTCTTTACTTTCCCATACAGCCAGTTGTTTTTGAGTGTTCTTCTATTTTGTGATCTTCATAAACCCAATATCTATCCATTCTTCAATACACAGAAATCAAAATTACCTTTCCTCCTGAATGCACTAAAATCCTTATAGATGGAATATCGAGTCATACTCGCTAAACACAATGGACATTTCTTAGTCATTTACCACATCAGCATCAAGCATATTTGTGAGAATTTCACTTCATTTAACTTTGTCAACCACACATTATAACATTATATTCCTCTTATCTTACAGGCATCCTGTTGTGTCCTACAATTGTTACTTTTTGCCCTTCTTATTGGTTAACATTGAAATCCAACATTGTGGAACATAGAAGTAAAAGGCAGGTGACTTTGAAGTCTAGGATGGACCAGAGTGTCACATGCTACCCAGAATTTTTAAATATTTTAAAAATGTTTATTTATAACTGAGAGAGAGTCAAAGAGTTATATGCAGAGGGGCAGAGAGAGGGAAACACAGAATCCACAGCAGGCTCCAGGTTCTGACCTGTCAGCACAGAGCCTAATGTGGGGCTTGAATGCACGAACCATGAGATCATGACCTATGCCAAAATCGGATTCTTAACTGACTGAACCACCCAGGTACCACAATGCGTTACCCAGATTTTAGTAAGAATATAGAAGGGACCAATGGATTTAATGACTAGAAGGTCATTGTTAACACGGAGTTTCAGTGGAATGTTAAGATCAGAAGCAAGCTATTCCTGAGTAGAGAAAAAAGACACTGGATATTGAACTCTACTAATTAGCTACATGACATTGGCCAAGATTCTGAAACCCTAAAGTTGTATTACCCCTTTGTGAAATAATATTAAAATCACTCATCACTATGGGTCATCATTGAAACTAGCAGAATAAATCTGTGACCATCACACACACAAAAAAAAATGTTTTACAAACTAAGACACTTTTTAGAAGTGGGAAAAAACACCTTTAGATAATTATGCTAAGACAACAGGTATAAGCCAGATTGACAAGGACAGTCTAGGATAGAATTAATAGTCACCAAATTTACTGGGCCTTGTATGATCTCACTCCTTCTCACTTTAATTTCATGTCACTCTCTTTCAGACTTTTCTAAATTCTAATCTCATTAGCTCTCAAATGTTTCCTGTAAAGTTTCATAACCTTAATAAAGGCTTCAGAAATACTCCTTCAGATTTAACTTCTTTTTCTCCTCCTCCTCTCTTTCATTTTAAAAATTCATTATTTGTGAGAATTCCATTTTCTGAAAATTAGAATTTACAGAAAAAAGTTTGAAAAGTTGCTTCCAGATTGGCATCTAGAAGAGAGTTTGGATTCTTAAAAATGAGAATGGATAAATATTTTTATGTAATGAGGACAATTCTTGGTCAAATGAGAACACAATTCCCTGATCTCTTAAAGGCATAGACAGATGATACTTCTGTAGTTATTCATATTATGTTGGATTTCTGATAATTGTCAGGGAAATGGGAAGAGAATCAAAGCATATCACTACAAAATGTCAACCAAACACAAAGGAAGGCACTAAGAGAAGAAAGGAAAGAAGAAACAAAAAAACCCTATAAGACAACAAAATGGCAATAGTAACTTCTTCCTTATGAGTAGTTACTTTAAATATAAATGGATTAAATTCTCCAATCAAGACATAGAATGGCTAAATGAATGAAACAACATCATCCAAATATAAGGAATCTTGTTCACAAAAGATTTGCTTGAGATTTAAGGACACACATAAGCTAAAAAATGAAAGGATACAAAAAATTCAATGAAAGTGGGAACCAAAAGAGAGCAAAATTGGCTATACTAACTAACATCACTCTAAAATGGACTTTAAATAAAAAACTTACAGGAGTTGGGTTGCTGGCTCAGTTGGTTAAGCATCTGACTTTTGATTTTGGCTCAGGTCATGATCTCACGGTTATGAGACTGAGCCCTATATGGGGCTCTGTGTTGGTATGGAGGCTGCTCAGGATTCTCTATCTCCCTTTCCCTTTTCCCCTTCCATGCTTTCTCTCTCTCTCTCTCTCTCTCTCTCTCTCTCAAAAAATAAACTTATGAGTGTCAAAGAAGGACCTTATTTAATGATAAAAGAGTCAGTTCACCAAGAAAATATAATAATTATAAATATCTATGCACCAAATCTCAAAGCTATTAAATACATGAAAATGTATTGTAAAACATGTGACAACATAAAAATAATAATAGGATATTTCAATACTCTACTTTCAGTAATAAATAGAACAACCAGAGAGAATATCAGTAATGAAATAAGACCTGACCAAAATTATAAACCAATTGGAACTAACAGACTTATACAGAATCCTCCATCAAATAACAGCAGAACACACATTCTTCTCAAGTGCACATGGAATATTCTCCAAGATAGACCTAACATTAAGTCACAAAACAAATCTTAACAAAATAAAGATTATAATTGCACAAAATATCTTTTTATAATTACAGTGGAATGAAACTAGGAATGAATAGCACAAGGAAAACCAGAAAACTATGAATATGTGAAAATTAAACAATACACTATTTAACAATCAATGGGTAAAAGATATAACAATAAACCAAATGGCTGAGAATACACAGCACAGAAATAAACCCATGTATATATGGCCAAATGATCTTTGACAACATGCCAAGGACACAAAATGGGAAGAGGATAGTTTGTTTTTTGGTGGGTTTTTGTTTTTGTTTTTGTTGTTTTGTTTTGTTTTGTTTTTTTAGCAAATTGTGTTAGGAAAACTGGATATCCACATGCAAAAGAGCAAAGTTGGATTCTTATTTTGCATCATACATAAAAATAAACTCGAAGTGGATTAAAGATCTGAATGTAAGACCTAAAATTCTAAAATTCCTAGAAGGAAAATAGAAGAAATGCTTTGTGACATTGTATTTGGCAATTAGTTTTTGAAAAGACACCAAAAAATCAGACACAAAATCAAAAATAAACAAATGGAGCTACATAAAACTTGAAATTTTTGTGCACCAAAGCACACAATCAACAGAATGAAATGGCAACATAAGGAATGGGGCAAAATACTTGTAAATCACACACCTAAAAAGTTTGTTAATATCTAGAATATACAAAAAGACTTATAATAATTCAACAATAAAGTCAAATGACCAAATTAGTAAGTGGACAAAGAGTTGAATAGACATTTCTCTAAAGATAATATATGAATGCCAACAAGGATATGAAAATATGCTCAGCATCTTGGAATGCAGATCAGGGGCGGCTGTGTGGCTCAGTGGGTTAAGCGTCTCATTCTTGATTTTGGTTCAGGTCATGATCTCACAGTTCCTGGGTTTGAGCCCCACATTGGACTCTGCACTGAAAGTGTGGAGCCTCCCTCCCTCTGCTCCTCTCTCTCTCTCAAAATAAACAAAAATATATAAACTTAAGAAAAAGAAAAATGCAAATCAAAACCACAAGATATCACTGCATACCCATTAGGATGGATTAAAACACACACACACACACACACACACACACACACACAGAATATAAGAGGTAAGGATGCAGAGAAATGAAAAGTTTATGCATGATTGGTATAATTATAAAAGTGGTGCAATCACTATGAAAACAATATGGAAATTTCTCAAAATATGAAAAATAGATCTAGCATATGGTCCAGAAATCCCATTTCGGGATGTACCTCCAAAATAATTGAAAGTATAATTTAAAGACATATTTTCACACTCATCTTCATAGCAGCACTATTTAAAATAGCCAAGAGGCACAGACAACCCAAATGTCCACAGTGGATAAATACATAAAGAATATGTTGTATAGGCATACAATGAACTAATACTCAACCTTTAAAAGGAAGGAAACTGTGACCCATACTTTATCATAGATAAGTTTTGAGGACATTATGTAAGTGATATAAGTCACAAAAAGACAAAGACTGTATGATCCTACTTTTATGAAGTACTGAAATATTTATTATCATAGAGGTGGTAAATAGAATGATGAGAAAGGGAGAGGAAGAGAATGCTTTAATGAGTACAGAATTTCAGGTTTGCAAGATGAAACAGTTACAGAGATCTGATTGACAACTATGAAAATACTTAACAATACCCTTAAAAATGTTTAAGATGGTAAATTGCATCATTTTTTTACAATAATGATTATCATAATACAACAGGAATAATATTAAAGAAGCAGCCATGGCATGACCTCCTTTCTGTCTTCAGGAATGTCCAATTAATGCAGTGGACCTGGAATCTTCCCCTATATGGAAGGCAGGTGCTGAACAGCTGCTTGGCCCTGGATTCTTTCTTATTAGGAGGAAACTTGTTAGAAGTACTTGGGAATTCTTTGAATTTCTTTAAGCATGAGTATCATAATATGGCACTTGGCCAGCTATACTAGTATATCTGCCTTCATCTACCCACTACCCTCTGCTCCATCCTGGGAAGGGAAGGAGACCTCCGTCTGCAGCATTAGAAGGGTGTGTATGTCTATCACCTTATGCCTTATGTAGGTTACTGGGGGAGAGCCTCTATGGCAAGCCTTCACACACTACAGACCCTGCTGTGTTTTTCCTTTCTGTGTGTAAAGCATTATTCCAAACAGTACTTTGTGTGTTGTCTTCCTTGGCCACTCCTAACTCATAGAAGACAGAGTGGGCTGAAGTCTCTGGGTTTCTACTTTTGGTGGTTGGCATTGTGACTTTTATGGTTTCCATTTTGGTTGGAATCCTCACTTGGTAAATGGTTATTCCTACTGGACAAGTAAGATATTGGATATTATGGAATCTCTGATATACCTTTAAGAGAATCTACTAACAGGGCCATAGGTGATTGGCAGGCTCCAGTTGCTGAATCTTTTACTCTACCTTGAAGTTCAAACCAGACCGCACTTCCTCCAGGCTTCTCCCACTGAAAATGGAAGCACAGCATCTCTCATTCAATGACTGAGCACAGCAATGTTACTAGAACTAGCACATTTGCTCCTGACTGCAGATTTCTCTAGTAAGCTGTTTTGATGTGGGAGTCTTTCTCATTCAGGCCAAAATCTTCTCAGAATTGCCATGGTTCTTCCCACAGAATTCTTTCTTCCCTCTCTTCTTTCACAGCTGGCATACAAACATCATTATCTGAGACCCTTGTTGCAGACTCCCTCTCTGTCCCTGTATATCATTCTCAGACATTTTCCCAAATAAATATCTGCAATTCCAATTCTGTTTTATAGCACATGGTTGTTTGAAAACTCAAATACTTTTGGATAATTTTTGCTATAAAATGAACAAAATAATGAAGTAGAAACTGAAAAAATTTTTGAAGGGAAGTCTAATGTGGAGAATTATAGTGGTTTTATGTCATTGAAAATAATACATGAGAGAAAGGAAAATATGTCAATGAAATAATACATTAGAGAAAGGAAAATATTCATGAGGTAAGATTGAAAGGGGATAGATTTTGAAGTTGTATATCTGAGCACACCAGTAGAGATGAGAAATTAGCATCAATAGCAGTACAGTCTGAAATGGTTTATAGTAGCACAGAGAGCAGAGAACATGAACATTAATGCTATTGATTTTGTAAACAGGATGGTAGTAGCTTACAGACTTCTCTCCTACTTGTATCTATTTTCTCATTCAGCAGAGAATAAAAATGGATATTCATGTGTTGAAGGTTTGATAAAGAAGGAAAACATCAATAATGGATATCCTGATTTGGGGGAGACCTATTGGTATAGAGAAATATAGTATGATTGTTTCTCAGCACTAAGGACCCGTTTATATGTTAGTGACCATTAATTTGATACATTCCAAACATTATGGTTTTGTATTTCTCTCCTTCCAAACTTAGCTTCCTAGTGACACAGACAGAATGTTCAATGAGTCAAATTAAGCCAGGTCTGGGATTTTACCAAGAGAGAAGTTTAATTGGAATGAAGGGTCCATGCAAAAGATTTATCTAACAATAGAAAATCATGATGGTGTATAGATATCAGAGAAAGCAAGATATGACCATGAGAGAGCAACTGAAATGGGGGATGGGAATATGATCATTAGGGTAAAGAAATCCCAGGAAATGAGAGGTTGTATGAGTCTGTAGATATTTGCAACAAAAAAGTTCTGGGGTGATATAGGATCTTTGTATGAGTTTCAAATTTGATGGAGGTATTAATGGAAGAAGACGGCATTGTATTCTTCATCCATTAGTACCTCCATCAAATTTGAAATGGAGAGAAAGGAGAACACTTAATACTTAGGAGGGATATGGAAAAAAGAATCCACCACCTGAGAGGCAAGTGGGTGTGAATCAACATCCTTAAGGGGAAAATGATTTTATCAGAGCAAAAATGTGAAATGGTATAAGGATAAAACATATTTTAATAGTGACTGACTATGTATTACAGAATGTGCAGTGTTTTAAGGAGTCAGGGAGGAATAAGATTTTTTAATCAAGAAGAGGGACAGATAAAATTTTTTTAGGGGACGGAATGAGTGGATTTCAACTAGATGAAGTATGGACCATGATACAAATTTTCCTCTGTGCTTACAAAAACTGCTTTAAATACACTTTAGGAACACTGAAAATGTCATTAAAAATGATAAACTCAAGAGTGCAAATGTTGATTCTACCTAATGTTGCTGAGAATTTTGATGAGTATGGAATACCCATAAAATGAACAATTGACTGTCATGTCAGTGTCTATGATTTGCATCTCTAGACCATGATTTAAAAAAAAATCACAATGATGAAAAAATTTTCATGAAGATGTAGAATAATTTTGTCTGGAATCATGGTTGTCTGAATAAGAAGCAGTGTTAGATTAGATGCAAATGATGGTAGAGAAAAAAGCCTACATATGTTCCAACACCCAGCATTCAGGCAGACAGAAAGTATCACCCTGGAACAATAGTAAAAGAATGAGAGGCCAATATTTCATGTAAGAGAAAGCTGGAGGCTAAAATAAACAATACTTGCCAACTCGGGTTGTGGCAGTAATTAGTACACCAGATATTAATAATAGGGGCAGGTAAATATGACCTTAGAAGTTGCCTAAATGAACTCAATCTTCAAATGTGGTAGTGGGATGGTATTCCCTATGTCAAAACATCATACCTGAGGAGAGGGAGGGAGGGAGAGAAAAAGAGAAGGAGAGAGACTGTGTGTGTTATTAACTGAATAATAGTGTGGATTAAGAAAAAATATGTATATGCATTTTAAAGACATAGAAGTGGTCTCAAGGGAGCATTTAGAAAAGAATAAGTAAGAGTGGGGAAGAGCATCACTGTAGGAGCATATAAAAACTTAACTAGCTTGCCTAGTTGTAGCAAATACATAAATGGATGTAGTGTTACTGATATAAATAGTAAAGTGGTGCTAAATGAAGATATAATGCCAAAGGGGAAATCTCCAGCTAGAATGTTTACCTAATTTAGGAAGCCCTCCAAAGGCCAAGATTTTTAGCAATTATTTATTCTTTGCCATTTTATACTCTAGTATGGCAGTCCCAAACATTCGTGATCAGTTTTCCCTACTGCCATATTTTTTGAATAAAATATATCTTGCTCAAGTAACTGAGAAAATAGTAGTCATCAAATATCAATCTTATTCAAGTCTAAACTTAGAGTGCTACAATACCACCTTTATTTCTGAAAGCAAAAGATCATTTTAACTTCAAATATAGACTTTCCAAATATGGATTAATTTAATTTATTTCTGACTTTATTTGGACATTATCCTGTTGGTTAACCCTACTTCTGTTATTTCCATCTCCACTGGCTCCATTAATAACTTGTGCAAATAGAAGTTAGAGTACCTTCTACCATCCCATGGTATTTCCTTACACACTGGACATTTTGCAAAGTAAACTTACACAATGATCACTTACTCGTAAACTATGATTTGTTACCCTACCAGACTACTGACAATGTTCATGCTGAAATCACCAAGGACCTCATGTTTAAATCTAAACTGCTATTTTAATCCTCATTCTATGTGATATCTGCACAGAATTTGAGACTGTAAATAATTCCCTGCAGCTTAAAATGTATCCTTTTTTAAACACGTCTGTCTATACTTTCTCCCATAGTAATTCTTGCTTTTGTGCTTTTTATTTTTTTATTCCATAGTCCTTAAATATCTGTTTCCTTAGGTTATCTCATCTATTTTGTTTTCTTCTTAAGGTATTCCCAAGACATTTGTATATTCATTTCTTTCTTTTCTTCTAGTTGAACATCTATTTTTTTTTACAGTAAATAATGGATTCTATTTCCCTAAATACATTGCATGTATATGAAACATATTACTCAAAACAAAATATATTTTCTCCCTTCTTTCCTCTCCTTTCTCATTTTTTGTGCTTGTTAGTATATATATATATATATCATGTATATATAAAATAACATCCTGATAAAAATTTTACAACACCCTGTCAAAGTTTTCCAGTAAGTTTAAGGGCTTTCCTAAAGAGTTTCCTCAATGTTCAACAAATAGAACTCTTATTAAATTCCTATTTAATTCTTTCATAACTAATTTTCAGCTGAAGAAGACATGACTTTGCTATTGGGGAAAAAGTAAGGGTGAGTAAAATTTTTAAGAGAATAACTGTAATTTAATACAATTTGCCTAGTCCATATGTCTATCATAAGTATAAAATAATACACTTTATAAAGATTACTGAACTACTGGCAGAGACCTTTGAGATATTGGGAAAAAAGTGAATCAATGTAGATATTAGAAATGTATCAGTGTAGCAAATTTCAAGATAGAAGCTGAATCATTACTAACTTATCGGTCCCTTTCTACATTCTAGTCTGTGTATTAGTAATTTATAATAAAGAATTGAAATGAACAAATATAATACCTGATTTCAACTTAAATATTACTATATTATATATGTATATATTATAAACTATAATTTGTGTTATAAAGACAATCATATTTATTGAGAAAGTTAACAAAGAGACACTTCTGGCTGGGCATTCAATAATTATGTTTTTGGAAAAAATGATATTTAATCTAAATATCACATTTAGTGTAAAGTTATAGTCTCATATGTCTAATATTATTTCTTAACATAATTACAGAATGAGTAATTCAATTAAGAGTTTATAAATAACTAGATAACTAGTTAATAAAAAACTAGATTTAATACATTGACTATTAAATTATGAAACATTTACTTTGTTATATGTCAAGACGACCTAATTTCTACTTTATGGTGGTGTTGCAATCTCAAGGAAATATGATAAATTTTGAGAAACTGGAGGTCAAGAGAAGTCATCTAACATATTGATTCATGTCAGTGAAATACTATGATCTAAATACAAAAATGATCAAATTGATTAGTAATTTGATTAATGATTATATTCTAAGAGTTTTGATCCATGGTTCAGTATCAGCTTAGAGCCATGGGTCTTTGCTATAAAGTAACATTCCCATTTCAACCCAGTGATCTAAGGGTCAGAGACATGTGGAACAGACTAGACCCAACACATACTTTGAAATCAAGCCTAGCTAAGCTCAAGCTAAATCAGTAGAATCCTAGGTGATCCATATATATACAAGCAGGAAAAAAATGAGATTTGAGTGTCTTTTGTTATATTGTGATGGCTAATAGTGTGAGCAAAAACTAGTAATTTATATAAAATGAAACAGTAAAACAAAATAGAACAAAATATTAGAGTGGTTAATTCATAATAGAAAACAAATTTTTAAACTTGATTGAATTTGAGTATACATAAATATTTAAATAACTCATGTATTCTGGGTTGCAATATAAAATGTAGTTTTCACTGTTTTATGATTTTTAAGAAATTGAAAATTGCTGACTTGAATGAGAGTCTTGATGTGTGCCACAGTACTCGTGTATTAACCCTGCATATTCAACATTTTAGCAACTCTAGAAAGATATAAAATAAATGCTCATAATATTTGTACATCACTGAAGCCTGAGGGAAAGAATAATAAATAGTTTAGATAATAGATTCAGAATGCCAAAAAATCTTAGATAGATCCTAAGTAAAATGGATTTGGTTAATGGTAAACTAAACATAAGTCAATAATAGAGTATGACCAATAAAATACCCAGTTGTGTCACACAATGTATCATTAGAAATATATATCATAGATGAGGAACAAAATAGTTTAAGTCTACCCTTTTTGAAGGTGAACAATAGTTGACATACTACACTCAAGGACATGTTAAGGTTTTGACACTAAAATGTCTGTATTGCTTTGAAAATCTCTACCTAACCCTAAAAGAATTTAGTTAGGTAAATATCACTAATGATACATTAATGAATTGGCCTTGAACCAGATGATATAAATAATGTCATAAATAACTAGATACGCTTTGCTTATAATAGGAGAAACTCACTGGACAATTGTATAAAGATAGTTTTCAGGTGGAAGGCGAATGAGACTTCTTTAATATGGCAAAAGGATAACATGATATAGCTTGCTTAGCACAAAGTTTAATTATGTGGAATGATAAGAGATAAGTTTAATGGGGTGTTAAATCAAAAGAGAAACATATTAGTAGGGAATCATCAACATTTATTCATTTTGATAGAGAAGCCTTTTTTGGGTGAGATGCGATTTCAGAAGTCATTTTAATTATAGATCTAAGAGAAATACAAAACTGTTGGAAAGGTAGAATAAGGAAAACATAGAAAGGAAAGTGGAAAAGACAGGAAGACAGGGTGTTGACTTAAAGAGAAAGAATTGCAGATTAATTAGAAGATGAAGAAGCAAAGGATTTGGTAATTAAAGATAAACATCCCTCAGAGAAGGTTAGTGAAGAGAACAAAAGTCTTGAACTGAAAGAAATGATAAGATCCTCTTTGGAGAGGCAGCAAGGATACCCACATTGAGTAATGGATAGACTCGGGCAGAACTAGGGGCCTTGGATCTCATAAAAAGTTTGTAACAGTTCAGAACCAAAAGCCTTTTAAAAATTCAGAGTATTTGCTTATTAATTTTGAAAGTACTCACTGTGAACATACCCATTTCTAAATATGAATTCAATATTTAGAAGTGTTTTAAGAGTTCCTGTTTAGTATGTTTGTCATTTTAGGATATTTGCCAGTGACTCTGTGTGACTACTTAATGAAGAGACCATAAATTTAAAATGGCAAAAGATTAATTTTGTTAGCTATTTATTTATCTGTTCATTTATCTTCAATAAGGACTGTTTGCCTTACTGAAAACTTTTGAGGAAAACAATATGCGCTGTATCCCTTGAAACAGTTCTCCTTAATGTACATTAAAGTTTCTGGGGTTACTAAGCACCTCAGAGTAAGAGTGGGCCTTGGAGATCATTTAGTGTAACTGTCTTCCAAAGTCAGAACACTACTCAACTCATATATGTTCATCCATCCTATGTTTGATATAGTGTCATTGATTTAATTGAAATTAGTACCAACTGTCACATAATTATATTGATGCAAATGATTCCTTCATTTTATAAATAACTATCATTTAAAATCAACTCCCATATTTAAAAAAAAAATCTTCCAATTCACTAAAATGTATCCCAAGAGGGAAAAATAAAATCAATATATTCTACTAATAAACAAAAGTTCCAATTTAGAGTTTTCTTACTTTCATTCTGAATACATTTTTCTCCGAAAGAAAGATTCTCCATTCTTTCCCCTGGTAGCAAGACTTTCTCTCAGACTGGTGGGATTTAATCTTTTTAATGCTTTTGAATGATTGTAAAGTTAATTCCATAATTTGAAAAATGTTGAAAGCTTTGCTCCCTTATCTCAGAAAATAATGGTCATAAGATTAAGATTTGCATATGCTAGCAGTAGGATGGCAAGTTAACTGAATCCATTTGAGAATATGGAGTTAAGAATTCCTACTCTGGATGTACATATAGTAATAATCTTCCCACTGGGTCAGTGTAGAGAGAAAGATTGATCTCCATGTTTACTAGACCATTTCCAATTTCTCACTTGGTTCCTATGAATTTACATTTCAAGATAGTGATGGTCTTTATCAGTATGAACATTTGAGAGAGTACAATATTATTATGCAATATTATTATGTATTGTAGATAACTTTGTCATAAACTTATTCATGCAAGAAAGTTTTCTCTAGTTCCTAATGTGGAGATTTGAAATTTCAAGTTTGAGCAGACATAAGGCAGAAGTGAACTATTATCCAGATACAAATATGGAAATTATCTTAGTTTCTGGTCAATAATTACAAAACTGATCATAGAACTTGAGTACAAGCTTTTCTCTATTAAAGGAAAAAATGTAAAATAAGAACAAAACAAAATATTGATAATGGAAAAATACACTTTTATTTTTTTAAAAATTAACTAACTATAACATATGTGTCTTTTAAAGGGAAGGTCATCAACCACCTCTATAGTTTTCTCTTTCCTTTGCAAAAATTATGGGGACAGAATGAGAACTTGAGCATATCTCCCATTGCTTAGGGAACACACAATAAAATGTCATTTTGTTTTCTTTGTTTTGCTTTCAGTAGGCAAAGAGAATCCCAAATCTGGAAAAGTGGAGTAAGAGGGTTGATATTTTTTCTATTACAAGATAAGAATGTTGTATTTTAATTTTCACTATTTTGTTTTGTTTTTGGAGTTCTGGCAGGTATAGAAAGAGAGTTGGGGAGAGAGAGGAAATTGAGTAACATAGAGCACAAGCAAAACTAAATGGTTTATAGGCTAAGAAAAAAAAAGATAAATATTCAATTTTTAGTTGTTTTCTTTGCCCCATCTTTTACCTTTTCAATGCAGGATGTAAATAACACTTTGTAAGACCAAGGTCCAAATGGTGGAGTAATTTATCTGGATTAATAGGATATACAGATGCTTTCTGTAGAGATAAAAGAAGTAAAATCTAGTAAGGATGAAATTAAAAATGCTATAACCAAAATGCAATCTTGAATGGATGCCACAGTGGCAATGATGGAGGGAGCAGAGCAAACAATCAGAAATATAAAATACAAAATTATGGAGAATAATGAAGCAGAAGAAAAGAAGGAAACTAAGGCAAAGGAGCACAATACAAGAATTAAAGAAGTTGGTGACTTATTAAAAAAATTCCAAATCATAGGAGTCTTATAAGATGAAGAGAAAGAAAAAGGGGTAGAAGTTTTCTGTCAGCAAATCATAGTGGAAAATTTTCCTAATCTGGGGAAAGACACAGGCATCAAAATCCAAGAAGCACAGAGAAGTCTCATTAGATTCAACAAAAACTAACCATTAACAAGACATAACATAGTCAGCTTCACAAAATTGAAAAGGAAAGAATCATGAAACAGTAAGGGAAAAAAATGTCCTTAACGTATAAGAGAAGACAGATCAGGTTCACAGCAGACCTATCCACAGAAACTTGACTGGCCAGAAAGGAGTGGCATGATATATTCAATGTGCTGAATTGGAAAAATATCCAGCCAAAAATTATTTATCCAGAAAGACTGTCATTCAAAATAGAAGGGGAGATAAAGAGTTTCCCAGACAAAAAAAACAAAAACAAAACAAAAACAAAAACTATAGGACTTCATGACCACTAAATCAGTGCTGCAAGAAATTTTGAGGGGGAATCTCTGAGTGAGGAAAAGAAACAAAACAAAAAAGACCAAAAGCAACAAAGACTAGAAAGGACCAGAGAACGTATCCAGAAACTCCAACTCTACAGGTAACACAGTGGCACTAAATTAATATCTTTCAGTATTCACTCAATGTCAATGGACTAGACTTTGTATGGAACCAGAAAAGACCGTGAATAACGAAAGCAATCCTGAGAAGGAAAACCAAAGATGGAGGAATCTGAATTCTGGACTTAAAGCTGTATTACACAGCTCTAATCAAGACAGTATGATACTGGCACAAATACAGACACATAGATTATAGAACAGAATAGAGATCCCAGAAATGAACCTACAAATGTATGGCCAACTAATCTTTGACAAAGTAGGAAAGAATATCCAATGAAATAATGATAGTCTCTTCAGCAAATAGTGTTGGGAAAACTGGACAGTGACATGCAGAAGAATAAACCTGGACTAGTTTTTTACACCATACACAAAAATAAACTCAAAATGGATAAAGACCTAAATGTAAGACAGGACCCCATCAAAATCCTAGAGGGGAAAGCAGGAAAACACTTCTTTGTCCTCAGCCACAGCAACTTCTTACTTGATATGTCCCTGCAGGCTAAGGAAACAACAGCAAGAATGAACTCTTGGTACCTCATCAAGATAAAAAGCTTCTGCACAGTGAAGGAAACAATCAGCAAAACTAAAAGGCAAACAATGCAATGGGGGGAAAAGATATTTGCAAATGACATATCTGATAAAGGGTTAATATCCACACCTATAAAGAACTCATCAAACTCAACACCCCAACAAACAAATAATCCAGTGAAGAAATGGGCAAAAGACAAGAATAGACAATTTTCCAAAGAAGACATCCAGCTGACTAACAGACACATGAAAAAACTCTCAACATCACTCATCATCAGGGAAATACAAATCAAATTCACACGAAGATACCACCTCACACCTGTCAGAATGGCTAACATTAACAACTCAAGCAACAACAGATGTTGGCAAGAATGTGTAGAAAGAGGATCTCTTTTGCATTGCTGATGGGAATGCAAACTGTGCAGCCACTCTGGAAAACAGCATGGAGGTTCCTTGAAAAATTAAAAATAGACTACCCTATGACCCAGCAATTATACTACTAGGTATTTATCCAAAGGATACAGGAATGCTGTTTCGAAAGAGTACATGCATCCCAATGTTTATAGCAGCACTATTGACAATAGCCAAAGTATGGAAAGAGCCCAAATGTCCACTGACAGATGAATGGATAATATATATATATATATATATATATATATATATATATATATAATGGAATATTACTCAGTGATCAAAAAGAATAAAATCTTGCCATTTGCAACACCATGGATGGTACTAGAGTGTATTATGTTAAGGGAAATTATTCAGTCAGAGAAAGACAAATATGTACCTTCACTCATATGTGAAATTTAAGGTGGCATAAGGGAAGGGAAGAAAAGCAAAAATAATACAAAAATAGGGAGGAGGACAAACCATAAGGGACTCTTAAATACAGACAACAAACTGAGGATTGCTGGAGGGGTTTTGAGTGGGGGGGATGCACTAATTGGGCAGAGAGCATTAAGGAGGACACTTGTTGGGATGAGCACTGGGTGTTATATGTAGGTTATATTCATAACCTAACTCATAATAAATACAACAAAGTGAAATGTCTGTGACAATAAAGAGATGAAACACCTGAAATATGGATATTTCTGGAGATACTTTTACCATTCTTCAGAATTTGGCCTTAATAGCTGTTTAAACTTCATTTTCTTTGAAGTGCAAAGTTAATCCATGTAAACCTCAAAGAGTTCAGCATAAGACTGGCTTGTACTTCTTAACAAGTCTTTAAATGTATAGACCTCTGAGGATGTGTATGCATGCATGCTGATCTAATTGTGCATGTTAGCTATGTACTCTACAAGATAGTTAAAATTTATATGGTGTGTGCTCAGAATGGCATTTGCAAATGGTTAGAACTTTAATAAAAAATATGTCTATTTTAACTCAGGCATATTGTCTTCAACAAACTATAACTGAAGTATTATAATTGTTATTCTTCTGTTCTTATTTTTTATAAGAAGAGTATTTTAATAGTAGAAATTATAATATTTTCTTTCAATCTGTTTCTCCATCTGTGTTTAAGTGGCCTTCTTTGTACAGTATGGAGGGATCTTGGCAGAGAAAAGAGTGAACAGAAAAATACTTCTGTATTAGTTTACCTACCGCAAAGCCTTAAAGGGTTCTGAAATAGTGGCTGGACAAAGTTGACGACCAGGAACACAGGATGGAATTTGCATCTATTTCTAAGTAACACACTTTGCATGTACTTCCATTAAGAGTGCATCAGAACAATCAATTAAGAGAAGATAGGAGACAGATACTCTTATCAGTACTGGACAGACTTTTGAAGGGATAATTACATATGTATGGAGTTTTAATTCTTTCCTTTTATATCATAAATATAAGGTTTATATGAGATTTCACACAGTTTTCAAAGGCTATTAGGAACACAGTCACTATCTTTTTTCCCTATTTGGCCAAGTGATGAGATGATATTTGGAATCAGACAAGTCTTCCCTTTGGCAGAGCCCACTTTCTGACATGAAGCAACCTAAAACGATACAACATGAAATATCTCCCAAAGTCTCTATATTCAGAAAGTATTAATTGTCTTTTGAAGATATGTCAACTGAATTCTAAGTCCTGTACACACCTACCAAAATACATAACAATTTTCCATTCAAAGTTCCTTGTATTATGAAAAATACATCACAAGTAAGACTTCAAATATGTCACATGGCCATATATAATACAGTATTCCTATATTTTAAATTTTTTATCTTCCTTCTGGCATTATCAACAGTAAATTATTGTTTAAAGGTGATAATATTTTCCTTTATCCTCAAAACTATGCACAAACACCTACATGCACACAGACACACAGAATGACATACACCGGACACACATATATAAGCACAAACATGCACAGACACACATGTACACAGGCTCTACTCCTGCACTCATGTCTTGGATTTTAAATGGAGACTACCACAAAGTCATTGGAATGATTTATTCTTACAAGACCTTGATTTTTGAGTAGATGCTCCCTCAGTTTGAAATCTAGCATGTATTCTCGTACCATCCTGTTTCCACAGATGGAGCCTCCACATACCTTAACTTTTCTAGCTTCAAGAGTAATAAAACAAGTAAATATTTGTCTAAGATGGGATTGTGTTTATTTCTTGATTATACTACTACTCCTCTGTGCCTAACCAAGTCCTATCCACCATTTGGAAAAAACTTAAGTGTGACTCTCTGAGTCCTACTCTTATGTCCATATCTGAGGTGTTGCCAATGGATCATACCACCCACTTCACCATACCTTACAATAATATGACTTTCTTTTTTTAATTTAAATTTTTATTAGTAAACATACAGTGCAGTATTGGTTTCAGGAGTAGAATTCAGTGATTCATCATTTACATACAATACCAGTGACCATCACAACAAATATCCTCCTTAATACCCATCACCCATTTAGGCCATTTCTCACCCACCTCCTTCCATAACCCTAACCCTATTATTGGTAAGAACCCCTGTGGTTTGTTTCTTCTCTCTTCTTTCTCCCATTACTCATATGTTCATTTGTTTTTGTTTTTGTTTTTTAATGTTTGTTTATTTTTAGAGAGAGACAGACTGTGAGTGGAGGAGGGGCAGAGAGAGAGAAAGACAGAGAATCTGAAGCAGGCTCCATGCTGCCAGCACAAAACCTGATCTGAGACTCAAACCCACAAACTGTGAGATCATGACTTGGGTTGAAGTCTGATGCTCAACTGACTGAGCCACCCAGGCACCCCTCACCTGTTTTGTTTCTTATATTCCACATATGAGTGAAATCATATGACATTTGTCTTTTTCTGATTGACTTATTTCACTTAGCATATTACAGTCTAGTTCCATCCACATCATTGTAAATGGCAAGACTTCATTATTTTTGATGGCCCAACTGTCCATCAACTGATGAATGGATATATATATACATACTATATATACATATATAATATGTATATAAAGACATATAATATAAAAACATATAATATAGAACTATTATATTAATTATAATAGACACTATATGTATATATTATAATTACTACACATAGTATTCTATATGTATACATTAACCCTGGCACAGACCTAGGTATGAAGGAGGGACTTAATACCAGATAAAAGGAATTCATTAATTTAGAAGTCAGACTTCCAAATTTGCCGATTTGAACTTTAACACAGATATCAACACTTAGTGAACAGAATCTAATTACATGAAAAGTATAAATTTGAGGTAAAGGATCACTTTGTAACTATACGTATATATTTATAGTTACACATATAGTTATGTATATATATGCATAGAGAGTTACTGATTCCATAAAAGTATTTATTTATTTATTTATTTACAAATAGTTTATTGTCAAATTAGTTTCCACATAACACCCAGTGCTCATCCCCATGAGTGCCCTCCTCCATGCCCATCCCCCTCCCCCTAACATCCATCAGTTCTCAGTTTTTGTCAGCATTCAAGAGTCTCTCATGGTTTGCCTCTCTCCCTTTCCCCCACCATTTCCCCCCTTCTTCTCCCCCTTGTTCCTCAGTTAAGTTCCTCCTAATCCTCCTAAACATGCAAACATATGATATTTGTGCTTCTCTGCCTGACTTATTTCGCTCACCTCCATAAAAGTATTTAAAAAATTGAATTATCAGACACATGTATGGTTGGTCAAAACAAAGAATTTCACAAGTAATTTGAAAATATTTTTGCTGACAAAAACTGAAGACTGATGAATGGGGGGGGGAAGGGGGATGCGCATGGAGGAGGGCACTTGTGGGGATGAGCACTGGGTGTTATGTGGAAACTAATTTGACAATAAACTATTTGTAAAAAAAAATAAATAAACATCAAAAAAAAGAAAAGAAAAGAAAATATATTTGCAGTGGCTTACATTTCTATTTCAATTAATTTATGCTTCCTTGCTTTAAATAAAAAGTAAGGAATAGAAAAACTATCACCACAGTATTTATCTCAGTAAACGTAAGGATTTAAATTCTGATGTTAGGTGGATCATTTGGTTCAATACTCAGAACATTGTTAAGGTTGACAAGTTTGAAGTATCTTACTGGACTTGTTGGAAGTGTAAAGTAAAGCTTTCAAAACATTTTGCTTTTGTTTCATTAAGTCCTTATTTGGTTTTGAAAATAAAACATACTATAAAGCTTAATGTTCTATCACTTTTTAATTATTAAGTGAATGTAGGTACTGCATTAAATGCTTTCCAATTCCAATAAATTACCTAATATTATGGGAACAATGAATTAACAGTGAAATTATTTGTTTTTATGTAGAGCAAAATATTTTTTGTGAATTCCTGACGGATGATGTATTTATTACTAGAGATAAGTTTTCCCAGATATTACCATAAAGTAGTGAACTGTGCTTTACTATTTTTCTATCATTGAAAACAAAATTAAACATAATAGAGTGCTTTACTTCAAAGGTTTTTAGTATACTTGCTCACATATTATAAAAGTCTTCTATGGATATAGGAAGTCTTCCATTCATTTTTACTATTTGGTTTATTTTTATTTTATCTTTTTTTAATATAATTTATTGTCAAGTTATCTAACATACAATATTTTTATTTTATCTTAAAAGGTAGTAGTTTTTATGAAAATATTTTATAAAAATTAGAAATAGGAATTCATATATTATATTGAAAATATAAGTGTTGGTTCATTATTAACAGTTAATATAGACCTAAATATATAATAGGTATAATTTTTCCAATTATGTCACTATTAAAGATGATGCACAAAACTACATATCTTTGTAATTTCCTTGTCTATGTCTATGTGTACATTTAGCCGATCATTCTCTTTTGAAAATGAAAACAAAGAACAAACCTTAAATCATATAGTCAGAATTTTATAGTCTTTTATGTTCCTTCTCACAAATGACTCATTTTGAATTCAGCAATCTAAGAAATAAACTGTTAATTTCCTCTTGGATATCATGGTATTCTTTATTAGAGCTATATTTTAATTATTACCCTATTAGAGGACATGATACAACATAAGCTGTATGTTTTGACAATTTTTTCTTGGAAGAAAACAGTAATAAACTATCTCCTCATAACATACCTTAGCTATTAAATCTTGGCTATAGAACTGGGTCATGGAATTAAAAGTCATAGGTTAGTACAATTTTACCAATGTGTGACTTTTTTTCATTTAAAATTTTTTCATGAGATTTAAGGATATAATCCAACAAGAAGTCAGAAGTCTGAATATCTCTATGGTATATAAAAGCGCTGGATTTCCAGTACAAATAATTCTTCCACAGAGAATTCTAGATCTTGGTATCTTTCTTTCTTCCCCAGCTATACTCTTCCTGTATAATCTCATCTAGTCTCTTAACTTTAGGGTCATTATACACACAGACACACACACACACAAAGTTTTCTCAACCTTAAAGGCTAAACTTCTATGTTCCATTCTGTACCAAACCTGTTTATTTGAATGTTGTAATGGCTTTCTGTTTTATTTTCTTCCTGCTGAGAATTTCTTCCCCCTTACTTCTAATAAAAGTATTCTGTTACTATTGGAAATTTCTTAAGTGAGGTGCACGTAAACATAATGACTACATTTGCCACCACAAAAAAGAGGTTATCTTACGAAGGCTAGCACAGTTCATCAGTTTCTTCTCTGTTGTGGGTTTTCCTTAATATCAGTACTGTCATAGCTTTTGTTAAAATCAATCAGATATACCTTACCGTTATGCCAGAATTTCATCAAATAGTGGTAACAAATAGTGGTTGTGTTAGACTAAAATCATTAAAAAATTAGTCAGTAGCATTTTCTCAGTATGCTCCATAAAATCAGCCCTTGTGCAGATGCTAAATGCTGTCATGGATCGCAGTAAAAATCAAGGGCGAAGCTTCAGTCTAACATAGATTCCAAGACTCCAGAGGGTATATCCATATGCTTTGTTTCATACTGCAAAAACTGTAGTGCCAGTGTTCCCATTATGTTTTATCTTTAAGTAATGCCCATCTTTCTCCCATCAGCAAAATCCTGATGTTAAACAGGTTTCTAATCTCAATTTATTGCATCGTTTGATGTATCTGTATCTGCGGGATTTTGGCAGTCAGGGAGCACTTGTACAAATTACAGTTTTCATTTAGAAATTCCCACAGACTTTGTGAGGGGGACTGTATTCTCCCATGAGTTTATTCCTGATGGTTTCACGAGACCCTACACCACTGTGCTTGAGCTGTCTTTGTTTCCTCCTGGAGGACCATACTTATCAGCCCCTCCTGGGCCAGTGCACATTCTCTTTCTTCTTGAGGTGCTGTTTAACTATTTGTTCTTTCTTTATCTGTTACTTTAAACCATATTTTAAACCAAAGTGTCTGTCCCAGATACTTGTCATTCTGTCACTTCCTCCTGAAAGATTTTTCTAAATATGCTTTATGACGTCTTCTTCCTCAGAATGTCTCCATTCATTAAAGGTAAATGTGGTTTTTATGGGACATCTAGACCTGGGACAATTTTCTCCAAATCGCTTTTAGAACATTTTAACCAATGTTGGTTTATTCAATAAATATGCTGTTGTCGTGAGTGCTTATTGAGTGTATTTTGAGTATAAATTTTAGACCACAAGAGTGCCATTTAAAATTTGAAGTTCCCTTAGAGCCACTCTTTACTAGCTTGCCTACATTGTTTAGGGAGGTACATATTGATGGTTCCTCCTGATTTATCTGGATACACAGCTGGCTTTAGCTATATGATCAGCTGGATATAAGAAACTCCTCAGTAAATTTGTGCCACAGTGCCTGTTCACCTGAAACTGAGCTATGTCCCATTGATCTAGGTGTTTCTTAATCCAAAGACAAAGGGAATCTTGTAGCTAATAAAGATTCTAGTGGGCAGTGCCTAGCAGTTTGTTGATTTTTCTGATTGTCTGCTCTCTTTTTCCTTTGCTGTCTTATGTTATATCCTTTACAAGTATTAAAGTCTTGCATTTGTAACATGCATGTCTTTTCAATTATTGTACACTGAGTAAATGATGGAAAATTTTGAGAGATAATTGGTTTTAGGCATAACTCTAACCAAGAACTTAAATGTCTTTCTTGATTTTTCAAGTTTTGACTTGAAAAACAATCTCAGAAAATTGTTTTGCTACCCTTACCCTATCCAACAAAGATTAAGATGATGCTGAGTTCCTGGGATAGCAGTAGATATGGTAGTAGACATCCACAAAATATACTTAAGTTTGAATATGACAAAGAGCTTCCAATAGGTACCCTCGGTAATCATTATGATCTTGTTTAGGTCATCTTTTCTCCTTTGTGGTGAGAAATATTCAGTATTATACTCACTATCCCAATTGGTCTTCATGTACTATCCCAAAGTAAAAGAAAATCTTTATTCCAGGAATAAGGGGGAAGATACTCTAGGCAGAAAAAAGAAAAAGGAAAAAAAAAACATTAAAAATGCATTTCTGCTACAACATTCAAATAAAAAGGTCAGGTAGAGAATGAGATATAAGGGCTTATAACTATCAGTGGTAAATATATAAGCCAATCATGTCACACATAAACTGACATTGATTTCCATTTGCTGAGTGTTCTTTCTCTTTATTGTTCTCTTTAAAAGTTTTTATTTAAATTCCAGTTAGTTAACAAACAGTGTTATATTAGTTTCAAGTATAAAATATGGTGATTCAACATTTCCATACAACACTGGTATTCATCAAAACAAATCAACTCCTTAATCCTCTTCACCTATTTAACCCATCCCTCTACCCTTCATCAGTTTCTTCTCTATAGGTAAGAATCTATTTCTTGGGTCTTCTCTCTCTTTCTCTTCCTCTTTGTATCTTTGTTTGTTTTTTTCTTAAATTTTACATATATTGTTACCCCGAATCCACAATAACATGGCGTATCTATAGGAGTTAGGATATATGACATCATACAAATTAAGGCTCAGGACAGCTATCTGGGGATGTCTCATAACAGATCATCACCTAAATTAATAATCATTCGTTGGTTGGGGCACGTGGGTGGCATTCAGTCAGTTAATAACTCTTGACTTCATCTCAAATCATGATCTCACAGTTTGTGAATTCGAGTTTGAGCCCCCAGTTGGGCTGGCACTGACAGCATAGAGCCTGTTTGAGATTCTCTCTCTCCCCCAATCCCCTGCTCTCTCTCTTTCTCTCTCTCTCAAAATAAATAAATAAACTTTAAAAATATCACACAGTGGCCTCTAATTTTGTTGATGAATAAAGTCTTTTGCATGTATTTGGAAGGCAACAGTTTTTGCATATTACTTCCCCAAACAATTTTTCTGTGATATATAAAATGTGTAAAATGAGGACCAAAAGAAGAAGCAACATTGGAATCATTCTAAGTGTTTATGGTGAAGGTTACATTAAGTTCATTGAGATACATACGTAAATAACTCCACGTTGAAAGGCTGTGGACCTTATTTGCTTTGGTTTATAATAATTGGAAAGAATGAGTTTGAAGAGAAACAATGAAATGTGTCAAAAATTGACAATGTTAGATTAATTTTTGTGGATTTATTCATAAGATGGAAAAAAAGGACAGTGAATAATTTACTGCAAAATGTTACATGGATGACATAGAGAAAGAGGGAAATTAGGATTTAATTTCTTCTCACTAAAATAGTGATATCATTGCATTTAAGGGAGGAGGTAGACTCCAAACCTTATATCATGGCAGGTTTAAAGTCATGATCAATTCTAGGGTCGCCTGGGTGGCTTAGTCAGTTAGGCGTCCGACTTTTGCTTAGGTCATGATCTCGCGGTTCGTGGGTTCGAGCCCCGAGTCGGGCTCTGTGCTGACTGCCAGCTCAGAGCCTGGAGCCTGTTTCAGTCTGTGACTCCCTCTCTCTCTGACCCTCCCCTGCTCACGCTGTCTCTCTCTCTCTCTCCTAGAAATAAGTAAAACATTAAAAAAAAATAAAGTCATGATCAATTCAAGTAATAATGATTCTTATGTGAAATATATTTGTCCGCTGAAAATTAAAATTAGGGACTGTGATTCGGTCAATCTTATTTATTTATATATATTTATATGTACATATTATGTATGTATGTATGTATAAAGGTATAAACATATTGTATATAGGCACATTAAAAGCACAGACAGGATTTATTTAAATGCTTCTTATAGCCACTAGGATCCATACTGGACATTCAGCCTCAAATAAAGGGGGATTTTTATAGGTTAAGACTTTCCTTCCCCCTTACCAGAATCTACAAATATACCATATCATCACATGAAGTATTGTTGACTTTTCTCCTTTTTGTGTTCTCCCTTTATTGGCTCCATTTTCATCAGCAATCACTTCTCTTTTTACTTATCACTAATTTTCACCTAGATCTCCTCTTCTCGAGTAGGACTGTAAGGTCTGCAGGGAGACTGATCCATGAAATTGACAGCAATTGCATCTGGTCAGTCTAGGAAGTGATAACAAAACAAATGCAAGTAGTTTGATATGGGTTTATGTCACTTGCAACAAAAAGAGTTCTACCATATAGAGTAATGTTCATAAAATTTCTTAAATACTTCACTTCAAAAGCAAAAACCTGGGTTGTCTCTACAAAATTCTTCCTTTCTCAATCTCCCTCATCACAGTAAGTGGTATCCCCTAATTAGTGCACCAAGCAAAAAATCTATGAATCCTTTGATTCCTACTTTTATTCAGGAACTATACAACAAATACTAGTAAAGCTCCTCAGTTCAATGTACAAATATAACTAATATTCATGAACTTCTCTTCTTCTCTACTACCTATACTGTAGTCTAAGCCATTTGTGTTTTTAGAAATATGATAACAATCACATCATATTATTGTAATGCTTTAAGTTCTTCCATGTGTCCTATTATTCTTAGAATAATATCTCATCTCTTTAATAGGATCCACAGACTTGATCTAGCTTCAACCTACCACCTTGTCATATCTCAAACTATTCTCCCTTTTCATGGTGCATTCTATCTAATCGGACCACATTTTTGCACCTTAGCTCTTAATATTATCTCTTTCTAGAACACGCTGCACAAGCTATGCCCAATTGTCACATGTATAGAGAGGCACAATTCTATTGTATCCATCACTGTTTATTTTCCTTATCAAATTGTGTTTACTTCTCTCACAATCAAATTATTTTGTTTCTCTATGTGTTGTTGTCTATATTTTTTTCCATTCTAATTCAGTCCAGTGAAATCAATATCATATAGTTTGTCCACTATAGTATCTTCTTCATTCCTATGTCAATATCTATGAGCCTAGCCTTATAATAATATCTGTTTATAGGTAGGTAGGTAGACCATTACACACACTTACAAACATACATAGATGATGGTAGATCCATAGGTAGATCTCTGTGTCTGTGTGTAAGAGATGCTTAAAATTGTATGTACATAATTTTTCAAACCTCTTCCAGGTCCCATAAAACATTCTGTACATTTCTGTGATTTCTTTCCAGTCTCTAATGATCTGGGAGCCTACTTGCTTGAGATGACATTCCTACCATATAGAGGAAACTCCTCCATTCATAAATCAAACTACATATAGCCAAAAATAACCTTTTATAGGGTCAAGTCACTGAAAATTTGTGGTTGATTGTTATAAGCCCAAATTCTAGTCTCACCATTTTAATACAGAGTGCTCAATCTACTATATGTCTTAATGACTACACATTCTGATCATTCTGCTCAGAAAATGGGAAGTTTGTTTGATGTTTCTTATTGTCCCACTGAGCATTCATATGTAAATGATTAGTTTCTTAAAAATTTTTTTTAATATTTATTTTCTTTAGGATTTTTTGAGTTTTATTTTTTAATTTATTTTTTTTTACAAATAGTTTATTGTCAAATTAGTTTCCACATAACACCCAGTGCTCATCCCCACAAGTGCCCTCCTCCATGCCCATCCCCCCTCCCCCCCACATCCATCAGTCCTCAGATTTTGTCAGCATTCAAGAGTCTCTCATGGTTTGCCTCTCTCCCTTTCCCTCACCATTTCCCCCCTTCTTCTCCCCCTTGTTCCTTAGTTAAGTTCCTCCTAATCCTCCTATACGTGCAAACATATGATATTTGTCCTTCTCTGCCTGACTTATATCGCTCAGCATAACATCCTCAAGGTCCATCCATGTTGCTCCACATGGCCAGATTTCATTGTTTCTCATTGCCATGTAGTATTCCATGGTATAGATAAACCACATCTTTTTGATCCATTCGTCCGATGATGGACACTTAGTCTCTTTCCATGTTTTAGCTATTGTGGAGAGTGCTGCTATGAACATTGGGGTACATGTGCTCCTATGCCTCAGCATTTCTGTATCCCTTGGGTAAATTCCTAGCAGTGCTATTGCTGGGTCATAGGGGAGTTCTATTGTTAGTTTCCTGAGGAACCTCCACACTGTTTTCCAGAGGGGCTGTACCAGTTTACATTCCCACCAACAGTGTAGGAGGGTGCCCGTTTCTCCACATCCTCGCCAGCATCTAGAGTTCTCTGATTTGCTCATTTTAGCCACTCTGACTGGCGTGAGGTGGTATCTCAGTGTGGTTTTGATTTGTATTTCCCTGATGAGGAGGGATGCTGAGCATCGTTTCATGTGTCTGTTGGCCATCTGGATGTCCTCTTTGGAGAAGTGTCTGTTCATGTCTTCTGCCCATTTCTTCACTGGGTTGTTTGTTTTTCGGGCGTGTAGTTTGGTGAGTTCCTTATAGATTCTGGATATTAACCCTTTATCTGATATGTCATTTGCAACTATCTTTTCCCATTCCGTTGGTTGCCTATTAATTTTCTGGGTTGTTTCCTTGGCTGTGCAGAAGCTTTTAATCTTGATGAGGTCCCAACAGTTTATTTTTGCTCTTGATTCCCTTGCTTTTGGGGATGTGTCAAGTAAGAAGTTGCTGCGGTGGAGGTCAAGGAGGTTGTTTCCTGCTTTCTCCTCTAGGGTGTTGATAGTTTCCTGTCTCACGTTCAGGTCCTTTATCCATTTTGAGTTGATTTTTGTGCATGGTGTGAGAAAATGATCTAGTTTCATTCTTCTGCATGTTGCTGTCCAGTTCTCCCAACACCATCTGTTAAAAAGGCTGTCTTTTTTCCATTGGATATTCTTTCCTGCTTTGTCAAAGATCAGTTGGCTGTATACTTTTGGGTCCACTTCTGAGTTCTCAATTCTGTTCCATTGGTCTATGTGTCTGTTTTTGTGCCAATACCATACTGTCTTGAGGATGACAGCTTTGTAGTAGAGGCTGAAGTCTGGGATGGTGATACCTCCCGTTTTGGTTTTATTTTTCAGTATTACTTTGGCTATTCGGGGTCTTTTGTGGTTCCATACAAATTTTTGGATAGTTTGTTCTAGTTTTGAGAAGTATGCTGGTGCAATTTTGATTGGAATTGCATTGAATGTGTAGAGTGCTTTAGGTAGTAATGACATCTTAACTATATTTATTCTTCCTATCCATGAGCATGGAATGTTTTTCCATTTCTTTGTGTCTTCTTCAATTTCCTTCATAAGTTTTCTATAGTTTTCATCATACAGATCTCTTGTATCCTTGGTTAGGTTTATTCCGAGGTATTTTATGGTTTTTTGTGCAATTGTGAATGGGATCAGTTTCTTGATTTCTCTTTCTGTTGCTTCATTATTGGTGTATAAAAATGCAACCGATTTCTGTACGTTGATTTTGTACCCTGCAACTTGGCTGAATTCTTGGATCAGTTCTAGTAGGCTTCTGGTGGAGTCTGTCGGGTTTTCTATGTAGAGTATCATGTCATCTGCGAAGAGTGAAAGTTTGACTTCCTCTTTGCCAATTCTGATGCCTTTGATTTCCTTTTGTTGTCTGATGGCTGATGCTAGGACTTCCAGCACTATGTTAAACAACAGTGGTGAGAGTGGACATCCCTGTCGTGTTCCTGATCTCAGGGGGAAAGCTCTCAGTTTTTCCCCGTTGAGGATGATGTTAGCTGAAGGCTTCTCATAGATGGCTTTGATGATGTTTAAGTAGGTTCCTTCTATCCCAACTTTCTCGAGAGTCTTTATTAAGAAGGGATGCTGTATTTTGTCAAATGCTTTTTCTGCATCTATTGACAGGATCATATGGTTTTTATCTTTTCTTTTATTGATATGATGGATCACATTGATTGATTTGCGAATGTTGAACCAGCCCTGTAACCCAGGAATGAATCCCACTTGATCTTGGTGGATGATTCTTTTGATATGCTGCTGGATTCGATTTGCAAGGATCTTGTTGAGAATTTTTGCATCCGTATTCATCAAGGATATTGGCCTATAGTTCTCTTTTTTTGTTGGATCTCTGTCTGGCTTGGGAATCAGAGTGATGCTGGCTTCATAAAATGAGTCCGGGAGTTTTCCTTCGACTTCTATTTTTTGGAATAGCTTGAGAAGAATTGGGATTAATTCTGTTTTAAATGTCTGGTAGAATTCCCCAGGGAAACCATCAGGTCCAGGGCTCTTATTTGTTGGGAGATTTTTGATCACTGATTCGATTTCTTCACTCGTTATGGGTCTGTTCAGGTTTTCTATTTCTTCCCGTGTGAATTTTGGTAGTGAGTGTGTGTTTAGGAATTTGTCCATTTCTTCTAAGTTGTCCAATTTGTTGGCATATAATTTTTCATAGTATTCCCTGATAATTGCTTGTATTTCTGAGGGGTTGGTTGTAATAAGTCCATTTTCATTCATAATTTTGTCTATTTGGGTGCTCTCTCTTTTCTTTTTGATAAGCCTGGCTAGAGGTTTGTCAATTTTGTTTACTTTTTCAAAAAACCAACTCTTGGTTTCATTGATCTGTTCAATTGTTTCTTTGGTCTCTATGTTGTTTATTTCTGCTCTAATTTTTACTATTTCTCTTCTTCTACTGGGTTTAGGGCGTTCTTGTTGCTCTGCCTCTAGCTCCTTTAGGTGAGCTGTTAGATTTTGGACTTGTGCTTTTTCTAATCTCTTGAAATAGGCCTGGAGAGCAATGTACTTTCCTCTTAGGACTGCCTTGGCCGCATCCCATAGATTTTGAATTGTTGTGTTTTCATTTTCATTTGTTTCCATATATTTTTTAATTTCCTCTCTAATTGCCTGATTGGCCCATTCATTCTTTAGAAGGGTGTTCTTTAACCTCCATGTTTTTGGCGGTTTTCCAGACTTCTTCCTGTAATTGATTTCAAGTTTCAAAGCATTGTGATCTGACAGTGTGCATGGTATGATCTCTATTCTTTTATATTTATTGAGGGCTGCTTTATGTCCCAGTATGTGATCTATCTTGGAGAATGTGCCATGCGCACTTGAGAAGAAAGTAAATTCCCTGGCCTCAGGATGTAAAGTTCTAAATATATCCGTCAGATCCATCTGGTCCAATGTGTCTTTCAAGTCCATTATTTCTTTAGTGATTTTCTGTCTGGTTGACCTATCCATTGCTGTAAGCGGAGTATTAAAGTCCCCTGCTATTAGCACATTCTTATCTATAAGCTTGTTTCTGTTTGTGATTAATTGTTTTAGATATTTAGGTGCTCCCATATTCGGTGCGTAGACATTTATGATTGTTAGTTCTTCCTGATGGATGGACCCTGTAATTATTATGTAGTGCCCTTCTTCATCTCTTGTGATTGTCTTTAATTTAAAGTCCAGTTTGTCTGATATAAGTATCGCTACTCCGGCTTTCTTTTGATTTCCTGTAGCATGATATATATTTCTCCATCCCCTTACTTTTAATCTGAAGGTATCTTCCCGTCTAAAATGAGTTTCTTGTAGACAGCATATTGATGGATTTTGTTTTTTAATCCATTCTGCTACCCTATGTCTTTTGATTGGAGCATTCAGCCCATTTACATTCAGTGTTATTATTGAAATATGTGGGTTTAGAGTCTTTGTATCTTTTGTAGGGTTCATGTTTGTGGTGGTGTCTCTGGTATCTTTGTTCCTTGCAACCTTTCCTTCAGAGCATCCCCCTCAGGATTTCTTGTAGGGCTGGCTTCGTGGTGACAAATTCTTTCAATTTCTGTTTATTTGGAAAGGTTTTTATCTCTCCTTCTATTTTGAATGACAGGCTTGCTGGATAGAGGATTCTTGGCTGCATATTTTTACTGTTCATCACATTGAAGATTTCCTGCCATTCCTTTCTAGCCTGCCAAGTTTCAGTAGATAGGTCTGTCACCACTCTGATAGGTTTCCCTTTGTATGTTAGGGCCCTTTTCTCCCTAGCTGCTTTCAAAATTCTCTCTTTGTCCTTGTATTTGGCCATTTTCACTATGATATGTCGTGCAGAAGATCGATTCAGGTTACGTCTGAGGGGAGTCCTCTGAGCCTCTTGTACTTCCACATTTACTTCCTTCCCCAGGTCGGGGAAGTTCTCTGCTATAATTTGTTCCAGGACTCCTTCAGCACCTTTCCCTCTCTCTTCCTCTTCTGGGATTCCTATGATACGGATATTGTTGCGTTTGACCGTATCGCTGAGCTCTCGAATTCTTCTTTCCTGTTCCTGGATCAGTTTGTCTCTTTTTTTGTCAGCTTCTTGTTTTTCTATAATGGTGTCTTCTAAATCACTTATTCTCCTTTCTGCCTCTTCAATCCGTGCATTGGAGGCCTCTAATTTATTATGGATCTCATTTATCGCATTTTTTAATTCTTCATGCCTATTTTTATTTTCCATTCTGTCTGTAGCCATAGTTTCTTTGATGTCCCCTATGTTTTTTTCAAGCCCAGCTATTAATTTTACCATTATTATTCTAAAATCTTGTTCAGTGATGCTGCTGATATCTGTTTTGAGCAGTTCATTAGCTGTCATTTCTTCTTGGAGTTTCTTTGGAGGAGAGTTCTTTCTTTTCGTCATTTTAGTTAGCTTTCCGGCTCTTGTTGGTTTTAGAGACCTGTTAATGCTCTCTGTATCTATGAGCGCTGCTATATCTAAGAAGACTCTTTGACTGTCCAGGGCCTAGTCTTTCAGAGAGTGTTTTTTGAATGGTATCCCCTGGTCTCTCTTTTTGGGACCTTGGTTATTTTATTTTCCTATTCGTAGTGATATTTGGGACTCTCAACCTTGTGTACTCTGGCTTGTTTCTTGAGGTAGCCCTGGAAAAGAAAACAGACAGAAAAACACACAGGGAGCAGGAGCACACAAACGTAAAGGCTAATTCAACTAACATGCAAAGTGAATGGGAAAACGAAAAAGTTAAGAGAAAAGACAGAGGAGGGAGGGCGAATAATAGGGAGTATAAAATACATAAAAGGGTCAACAAGGAGAAAAGAAAAGGAAAAAAGAAGAAAACCGATGGACAAAGAACAGTTTAAGGCATATAACCGGATTTCCCAGCTACAGTTAAATAGCCGTGTGTATGCAGTGCTGGTTGAAGAGCATAGAGAAAGAGAGAGAAGACAGGGCGGGGCAGGCAAAATTGGAAATAGAATCAACAGGCAGAAGGGATAAGAAGCTTTTTTCAAAGAAATAAAGGGTAGAAAATGGTTGGATAGGTGAGAGAAGGATGCTGGAATTATCCAGAGAAACTATATAGTCTAATTACTCCTGAGAGAAAGAGCTGAAAATGTCGGTAGGTGTAGAATTTACATCTACAGAATGGACTCGTTGTGATTGTTTAAGCAAGCCAGGGACCAGAATTAATCAGGTCAGTGTTCTGGGGAAAAAAAGAGAAAGGAGAAAGAAGAGGAAAAAAAAGAAGAGAAAAAAAAAGGAGGAGGGCAGCTCTCAAGCAGGGATGGGCGTGGCGGGATCCAATACCTCAGGCGGGAGTTCTGCCTTGGAGGTTGTGGGGAGGAGAGTGACGGTGCTCCAGTCCCTTCTTGAAGCAAGCGCTGCACCCCGCTTTTTTGGGCGTGTAAACTCCCCGTACCGGGGGCACAGCCGAAGTTGGTTGCACTCTTCAACCCAGGCCAGTTCCAATCTCCAAATCCCAGCCCGCACGCCCCGCTGAAATTGCCTTTGACACAGCTTCCCAGGCAACCCCCTCGGGGCAATTCCAGGCCCCCTGCCGAGCTCTGGGGGCGGAGTCAGAATCGCTGCTTCCTTCTCTGGGTCAGGCTGGAGCGCATGGGCGGGGGCTTGCCTGCCAGGTGCACAGAGCCCGAGGCCGCTGGAGTGAGGAAAACCGGGTCCCTCTATGGCTCGTCACCTGAAACACACACTCACAGGTACATTTCCCAGTTTTTAGCTCTCTGCCTTCCCCCTAGAGTTCCAGCCAGCCAGGGGCGCGGACGCCTGGTGTCCAAGCGCGGCTCTTTCTAGGGCCCAAGCCGCCTGGGAGGACAATGGCGGCAGGCGCGCCACCGCTCTGAAGTCCAGCTTCCAGGAGCAGCACAAAGAAGCAGTCTGTGCGCTCAGCCCCCCCAGGACCAGTTGGCGGGAGGGGACCTGGCGTGCAGGTATTTGGCAAGTACGGTCTTTCTCTGCTCCGAGCGGAGGTTTTTCCCCCAAGCGGAGGTTTTTTTCTGTTTCGGACTCTCTCTTTTTCCCCTCTCACTCCCCGTAGAGGGTAGAGGGGGATCGCCTCCCACCCTGGAGTCTCCTATCCGGCCCGATTTTATCTTTCCCAGTTCGCACTCACGTTAGAAGGCTTTCTCAGTGGATTCTGCGTCGTTTTTCTCCCAGTCTCTCAGGCTTTGTAAGGTTTCCAATGGCTTCAGATCTTTTCCGTGTGATGTATGGGTGTGAGTGCAAGTACGCAGCTCCTTACTTCTCTGCCATCTTGCCCCCTCTCTCCTACATTATTTTTTGAGAGAGAGAGAGACATAGCATGAACCGGAGAGGGACACAGCAAGAGAGGGACACAGAATCTGAAGCAGGCTTCAGGCTCTGGGCTGTCAGCACAGAGCCCAACACAGGGCTCAAACCCATGAACTGTGAGATCATGACCTGAGCTGAAGTTGGACACTTAACCAACTGAGCCACCCAGGCACCTCTAAATGCTTAGTTGAAATTCCTGTTCCCTTTAGAAAGCTTTCTGTAAAATCTCAAGGCAAGAGCCGTCTTTCCATTTTATAATTTTTGTATTTCTTTTTTTCATTATTATTATAGTAAGAACACTTAACATGAGGCCTATACTCTTAAAAATATCTTAAGTGCACATTTGTACACTTAATAGTATTATTAACTATCGGCACAATGTTGTATAGCAACAGAACTTATCTATATAACTGAAACTCTAAACCCAAGATCCAAGTATGTATATGGAGATTGGTCAAGTTAGAAGGAAAATGATGCATAATTCAAATAGTCATCATGAAAAGTATGTTCAGAGTCCCTCTTCCAAGCACTCTGATTTTTGGCAGACTTTGGTTCTTTGTACTTGTAGAACTAAAGTTCTGATTTTCATGCTGTCTGCTGGTCAAGTACTGCTCTTATTCCTAGAGCTGTCCAAGGCTCTTTTCCATTTGCCCTCTCTATAGGCCTCAGTTAACAACATGGTTGTTTGCTGTTTTTCAAGAGCGTTAAGAGAATGTTTTTCTCTTTCTCTTTTTCTCTATGCCTTATTCTGATTTCTGTCTCTGACTTTTAAATCCTCTTTTAAAGTGTTCTCACCTGATTACCTGATTAAGTCAAGTACATCCAGGAGAGTCTTCTTTGATTACCTTAAGGTGGACTGATTAAGGACTTTAACCATGTTTGAAAAATCCCTTCATTTTGTCAGGTAACATAACCTGATCATGGGAGTAATATGCCATTTTATTCTCACTCAAATGGAGAGGATTAAATAGGATTGTGTACATCAGAGGACAAGCATCATGAAGCCATCTCGAAATGCTGCCTACCACAATTATTGTGTCACCCTTGTGGTCCTGAATATGCTTACTTTTTTCTCCTTTCTCTATATATGCTTCCTTTGTGTTTACTAAATCTTAGACTTATTTTGGACAAGGCTGGATGCAGATGAAATTTCATTGGTAACCAATGTTGGATATAAAACTAAAAAGTGTCTAAAGTTCAGTAACTGTGTTAGGGAAAATGAACGCAAAGATAGAAAATAAAACAGAAAACTCTACCAAACTATTTCAATGCTCCTGAAACATAATAGTGACTTTTGGTCTTATGTATTATTGAAGAATTGTGTACAGACTAGCAAGTACAGAATTTTTAAGATGTTTTTTATATCAGACAGATTAAAGGTAGGGAGAGAGACAGCTGGACAGTTCCCAATCTTCCTATTCTCCTACTTCTATTTCTGGGACAACCTATTTCTACTTCTGAACATTCTTCCTTCACGAATGCTGTGTCATATGCCAAAGACAATGATAATGAGCTTGGATCTCAGCCCTTCTGGGTCCCTCAGCTACTTTGTAAGTGGTGTGGAGAATAGGGGAGAATAGGGGAATTGGAGAAGACTGCTCAAAGCAGCTGGGGTATCTTGCATTGTCTGCACAGAAAGAATATAATTCTAATAGGGGCGCCTGTGTGTCACAGTAAGGCCAGTTTTGTATTGGCCTATGTCATCACGTGTTATACCAGAGGCTAGAACTTATTCTATGTACATATATATATATAATAATAGTATTTATATATTTATATATGCATATTGTATTATATTGTCTCTTATTTTATTGAATATAATGTGTATTATGATAAATACCTAAATTATATAGTATTTATATTGCAAATATTGTATTGTATTATATATTGTATATATGTGTGTGTGTGTATATTTATATATATAGATATATATCTTTGAACTCAGTGTGAGATTCTAGTTGAAACCAATTGTTATTTTCTATTTATAATTTATATACTATTCAGACTGAAGAATTATATGATAGTATGTAATATTTTGGCATTTTTTTTATTCAACCAATCATGATTTTAAATACTAGATCTTCCATATTTTTATTATACCTTCTATTTCTTCCTACATATTGGTTCATTCTCTTTTTTAAAAAGAAATTTAAAGTTTATTTATTTTTGAGACACAGAGAGACAGAACATGAGTGGGGGAGGGGCAGAAAGAGAGAAAGGGAGACACAGAATCTGAAACAAGCTCCAGGCTCTGAGCTGCCAGCACAGAACCCAATGCAGGACTACAACCCATGAACTATCCTGGGTTCGAGATCGTGATGTGAGCCGCAGTCAGACACTTAACCAACTGAGCCACCCAGGTGCCCAAATATTGGATCATTCTCTATGTCTTCAACCATTCGCTTTTGTTCTTTTTCTTTTCTTTTTATTTTGATTAATCTTTCTTATTAGACTATTTCCTTGAACGTATTCCCTTTTATAACCAATATCCTATCTGTTTGATGAATATACTTTTTTCCTCTGGTTTTGAATTTTATTGGACAAGATATACATTAGAAAGTGTCCCTCCTATGACAAGGATATACTTTGAATGAGAAGAAGGCAGTTTCTTTTTCTAGCTTTTTTACAAGATTCACCCACATTTCTATTGATCCAAGTCAAAGGTGGACCTTACACATATATCGTAAAACCTCATGACCCAAATCTTATCACTGGAATCAACATTTATTAATTGAATGTATACTTCGTGCCTAGCATCAAAACTTTAAGCCAACGATACTTGAAAGCAGCAGCAGCAACAATAACAACAATGAATGAGGGAGTTTCTCTCCCTTTATGAAATTTCTTGTTTTATTTGAGGGAAATTAGGAAAGCTAGTTATATACCAAAATAATTTGAGATTCACTTAGGTGTGTAACTAGGTGGTTATTGTGGAGATTATAGGTCACAAAGGATGTCTATAAAAAGAGAAAATAGTTGTGTGTCACAAAATGGAAATGCCACAACCAGAATCAACTAAATAAATGGTCCAATGCAACTAAAACAATAGGAAAAGAAAGGCATCAAACACTAAGTGTAGAGATGTTGCTACCTTGAAGCATAATAGGCTGAAAATACACATTCAGGGACTTTTTCAGAAATTAGGTTTTATAAAAGCTATTTGATTTATTCCAAATCTTTACATCATTTTCCTTGACTCAATTTATTCTCAACAAGAATCCAGATACTGAAGAATAAAGGAAGACAAAAAAATCTTTGTCTGTGCCAAAGAGACAGGTGGACATTTTGTAAGTTCCTGGGGGACCTATTAGTAATATCAAGGACACCATATTTAACAGGGTATTCCTCCTGAGAGTGATGCAAGTAAAGACTGGCCAAAACCTTTAATAAAAATATGGAGATAGTAACACACACACACACACACACACACACACACACACCCCAACAACAACAACACATACATACATCCTTATCACTATCTACACACCACACAAACACATAACACACACATCTTTATCACTACACACATCTCTCTCTTTCTCTCTCTCTCACACACACACACACAGAATTATCACCATCTACACATCACTCATACACTAAAATCTACACTAGACATCACACACATGCCCCTTCGTCCCAAAGAGAAAAAAATAACTGTCTTCAAAATATGCATTTCCTCCCAGTTGTAGATTAAAAGTCAGCCGTTTTGGTAAGTAAAATAGGTCATTTTAATCCAAAGTGCATTTGTTGCTTTTCATAGGAATTGTATTTTATTTTCTATTTATATTAGAGAGATCCAAAGTGTTAACCACTCATTTTGTTTTTGTGATTTTTAATGTGGATCTGTAACTGAAATGTCTGTTTGTCTGGATAGATAGAAAGCACCTTAAAATAAATGGCACAGGCAGGTATTCTATCAGAAGAAGAAATCTTATATTAAATAGATAAATATTATATACCATGCTCTCATGGTTGAAAGATTTAAAAAGCTGTTAGGTCAAGAGGGAATTTACAAACTATAACTCTGACATAGTAAGTGATTTCTTCAGTGTGTCTTAGAGTCCAGAAGAGTTAATGGAAATCCTAGGGAGATGTTTAGGCATGAAAAGAAGTTCAGGTCAAGAATTCCTAGGTGTCAGGCAAAGTGTGACTCTTCGTCTCTTTAACAGCGGTTTCCTAGTTATCACAGTCTCACCAGGAGACTGAGTACTCACCGAGGCAGTTTAGGTTAACTGACTGCAACTGAAGATCTAATGTCAACAAATAGGATCTAAATTCCCAGACTTTCACAAACTAATCTGAGCATAAGAATCATCTTAAACATGTCAAGGCCTAATAGTCTCTGTTTCATTTGAGCTGGGCCAATCCTAGAAATCTTTATTTCTAACAAGTTTCCAAGGTAATTCTTCACACCAGATAAGTCTGATCACACTTGAAATAGCTGTTATAATGTGTTTAGGAAAAGGATTATGAAATTAGTGCCTTCACCTAAAATTCCAGCCCTGGCTCTTCCCTCTTTGCTTATTTCTGCCTTACTCCACACTTCACGCATTTTTTTCACTTCTTTCAATCTTGGTGTGACTGTTGATCTGATAGATTGTCAACAGCCTCTCAGACTCACAAAGTTATTAGCAATCTACCTTAAAGAAAATCGACTAAAATTTGATAATGCTGTCTTACGAATCCAATGAACTCCTACCAGATTGTTTTAAAGATGTAAGAGGAAAGTGATGTAGTCAAGACTACTGGAGACTGGAAGGTGTAAGGACATTTCTGTCCAGCCTCTGCATCCCCATCCTATATTTAGTAAATCTCTCATCTTATTAAATAGAGACTTGATTCTGATATAGATGCAGAGAACTACTTTCTAGCCAATTTATAAAAGGGCCCCAGCACATGAATGAAGACTCTCCAGTAAGATCCACCATTACAGTGCAGGTGGTAGAAAGCACAGAGATGGTGGCTACATCCAACTTCCAGAAGCATCAGGGACAGCAGTCCTGGAACAGCATCCATGTGATCTATGTGCTGGTTATCATTTCTCAGATTCTGAGGTAGATTTCACTGTGTACTAATGGAAAGAAATATACTACTCAAACTTTAGGAACAAAGACATAGATTAGTAATTTCCTCTCAACTTAATTACTCTCTTTCTAGAATCTCATACTTTTCTGTGACATGGAATCTTTGTCTTTTACCTTCTGATAAGTCCCCAAATTGGTTGCCCAAATATCAGTAGGCCTCAGTTCATTGTATGCAGCAAGTCATAAAGCTAAATAAGTACTCACTGTAAAAAGAAAATCTCATATATTCAAATAACAAACTGATAAAACAATAGATGATGAAAGAGGATTAACTACTGATGTTATTACTGCTAATAACATTTTTAAAAATTTTTAAGTGTTATTTATGTATGTTCATCATGTTGATTATCTATAGTATTCTGGTTCATTTAAACATTGTCAAGATTATTGCTTATGTGTTTTGCTTTGGATCATGGTAACTTTCTGGATACTTTAAAGAATATAGTGTTATTTCTTTTAATTCTCATTCCCAAATGATTTCAATTTAAATTAAACAGACACCCAACTTGGCAAAGCCTAAAAATGTATTCAAAAGAAATTTCAGTAACAAAAATTGATTATGCTGATCCTAGTTCCTAAAGTTACAAATGTAGTAGTTATGGAAAAAAATCTTTTGACATTTGCTATTGGTTTGAAGGGTAAAAACAAAAAGCAAGGATCATTGGTAAATTCACAGACTTCCATGTTCTGCTCACCCAGCAGATTGCTCTGTGTGTTGAGGCAGTACTTCTGGCCTTACTAGTCAGGTCTTCTCACCCAGAGTCTATTGTGTAGGCTTGATAGAAATAAACAAACTAGCTTAAGGTTCAGTATACTGTAGACTACAAACAGCATTTACTCATTTGAATGTGTCACACTCATTTTTAGGTGATGATGGTGGTTGATATTGCTACTTCTTTGTATACTAATAATTTTTTTAAAGTTTATTTATTTTGAAAGAGAGAGAAGGCACAAGGGGGGCAGGGAAGAGAGAGGGAAGAGAGAATCCCAAGTAGGATCCATGCTGTCATGTGGTGCTCAACGTGGGGCTTGAACCCATGAACCATGAAATCATGGCCTGAGCTGAACCAAGAGTTGGTCACTGATAAACTCAACTCACTGAGCCACCCTGATCATTTTTTTAGTAACATATTTGTTGGACCAGGTGATATGTTCAGATGCACATAGGAGAATATGAGATGAAATTATGTTCTAATTTCGGAAAGCTAAGGAATATAAAATAATGTGTATTCAGGAACCTTCTCTCACTAAGTTGTGCTGTGCTATATTGAGAGTCCAAAGAAGTTTTAATGAATGAGAAAAAATTCTGTGTTCATACAATAATTCACAGATATTTTCCTCAGTATTTGCTTTATAAAAACTCTTAAAATTATTGCATTGTTTTTATTATTGCAAGTCATATTTTGATTATTATTAATAAAGGGCAAGAAGCATTTATCTTCAGATTTTAAAAAAATATTGTTTTGTTTATGTCAGATTTCTTCTATATGGTTTCCAGTGTTACATTTTAATTACTGTGGTAACTTATTTGTGTTAAAGTGGTTCTGGTGATAACAGATGATTGTCCTATTTAGAAAGACTTTCTCTTCCTTTTTAAAATTTTCTTTCTTCTTTACTTCAACATTGCACTAATAATAGGTCAGATTCTGAGTAGTAAACCAAGATCAGACCTGATTTCTACTTACTCAATGGCTTGGTAACACTAGGGCACTGTTTTCTTGGGTGATAGAGATAATTTAGTAGATTATTTAAATTTAAACGATTAATGAGTTAGTCAAGCTGTGTAATATTTTATTTCGTCTCCAAGGCCATGTATGAGTGTACCCTCCTCAATGCTCCCATCTTAGTGGGCTCAAGGAAATTTTTGGTTATTTGTCATGAGAAAATGATTTACATGTTTATGAATATATTATTTGTAAAGTGCTGTCAGGGGAACATGACACATCAAACCTGAGATAATTTATATATTTTGATAAGAGAAAGTAAATTTATATGCTAAAATCTTTAGTTTGTATAACTTGGACCTGTCTAGGAGAATGTTTGCATGCTTAATGCTTTGTAATATCTTCATTAAAGAATAAAGAAAACTTAGCAGTGAAATGAGAAGGGATACATTGGATGTTACCAACGTCAAACAGTCATGGGGACAGAATAGAATCCAGAAAAGAAAGTGAAGTGGTGACCATGTCTTATTTGCGGAGCTCAGCAGAAATGATATCATTCTGGGACAAACAGTGGGAGCATTTTCCTACTCTTCTTAGAACTCTGGAGCCGTTTGAGAAAACTACAGTCAGATTTAAACTATTATAAATTAATATCTGATTTTTATTTAATTAAATTTGAATAAGGAAATGAAGAGATTTCACTAAAAATTCCTTTCAATTACTATCTCTTGAAGCTTTCATTCTCTGTTTTTGGTTAAGTCAGGGTCTGCCAAGGAAAAAAGTAGTCTGTCTTGATCTTTGGCCCCAAATATACCTACATATGCTGTTTATTTCTAAATACCTAGGGATTTCCTGACAGTAGAAAATGTTAAGAAGGGTGAGAAGATATTTTAAGTTTTTGGAAGAAAGAAAGGAAGGTGCTTTATAAGAGAATATTTGACTGGTTTGATACTATGGCATAACTGGAGAGGTCTCCATTATTGTGTTCTTCTTATATACCTTCTTCATCCCATTAACTCTTTTATTTCTTTCTCCCGAGATATAAAATTTCTTCTGGTTATGGCTCCAAAACCTTCTGTGTCATAGTATATAAATATAAATATCAGGTATGTTCATGAATCCTCTGCCAAATTGTGCTTGTATGCTAGTATTAATTTATTCTCTCTCCCTCTCTAAATTATATATATAAATTTTTGTGTATATAATTTTCTTAGTAAAATGTCAATATTTTTCATTGGATTTCAAATGTGTTCATAAACTAAAATCAAATTTAAACTTAAGTCCTGTGGAAATTGTGAAGAATCTACATGTCACCTACCTATATAACTTAGAAATGATACTTGCAGTTGAAAATTAAGCTTGTAGAATGGTATAAAATGTACATATGTGGAAATATGTAATCTTAAAGAAATAGAAAATTTCTTAGGCTGGAATAGAACTTAATGAAACTTTTACAAATGTAAGAAAAGGATAGGTCTTTTGAACGGTACATTGGTGTGCCCAGTACCAGCCTGCCCAAGACCTTAGATGAAGAGCTCCATCCCCTAGATGCTAAGTAGAAATAGATGTGAGAAGCCATAGACTGGACTGTACAATTAAACACTTTACTCATGAAACAACTTTATTTTGCCAAACGCGCGCATGCACACACACACACACACACACACACACACACACAAACTTTTGTCACTAAAAAATTTCACCAATGGTCAATCTTATGTAGTAATTGATCCTTTTTTTTAAAATGTTTATTTTTGAGAGAGAGAGAGAGAGAGAGAGCACTAGCATGCGAGGAGCAGAGAGAGAGTGAGACACAAAATGTGAAGCAGGTTCCAGGCTCCAAGCAATCAACACAGATCTTGATGTGGGGTTCAAACCCAGGAACTGTAAGATCATGACCTGAGCCAAAGTTGGAAGCCTAACCAACTGAGCCACCCAGAAGCCCAGAAGCTGTTTAGTAATCAGCCTTCTAAACAATATTATTTTTTTAATTTTTTAATGTTTATTTATTTTTTAGAGAGAGAGAAAGAGAGACAGAGACAGAGAGACAGGGCATGAGTGGGGAAGCAGCCAAAAGAGATGGAGTCACAGAATCTGAGCCAGGCCCCAGGCTCTGAGCTGTCAGCATATGGTCTGACATGGAGTTTGAACCCATGAACTCTGAGATCATGACCTGAGCCAAAGTCAGATGCTTAACCAACTGAGCCACCCAGGTGTGCCTAAAGAACATTAATTTTTTTTAAATGTTTTATTTATTTCTAGGAGAGAGAGAGAGAGAGACAGCGTGAGCAGGGGAGGGTCAGAGAGAGAAGGAGTCACAGACTCTGAAACAGGCTCCAGGCTCCGAGCTGGCAGTCAGCGCAGAGCCTGACGCGGGGCTCGAACCCATGAACCGCGAGATCATGACCTAAGCGAAAGTCGGACGCTTAACCGACTAAGCCACCCAGGCGCCCCAACAATATTAATTTCTTAAACCTGTTGAAGCTGGAGTCCAGTCCTACTGAGAATGCATAAGGGTTAATCTCACCTTCAGGCAACCAAAGATATCCAGCCCCCCTGTGAAAGACCTGGCTTTTGTGGAGTTCATTTCAACCTGCAAGACCTACCTGGAGAATAAGCTCTTTAACGTAGCCATATGATTTAGCCAGAATCACTTGCTCAGGCAAATTATTCACTTAAACATTCAACAAATATTGTTTGAGCATCTATCACTGTGAATAGGTGTTACATAATTGGGGATACAAAATTAAGATTAGATGAAATATGTACAGTCTGTGGGCATGTCACTTGGAGTTTTCCCTTATCTATTTCTTAATGTCCCAGTTGAAGAAAAGACAAAATGATGATTATAGTTAAATAGTGTGTTCTCATTATTTTTGATCAATGGGGGACAAAGAAATAATTATATTCATTTTGTTTATATTAAATAATATTTATACAACTACATTTTGATTAAAGAAACTGAAGTAATATTTTAAATGTTAATTTTTATGGATTTTTTAAAATGCAAGAGCCATTTATCTTTGTTCACAATAAACAATTGGCAAAGAACAGAAACCCTAAAATGTAATTTGGAAGGTATGCTATGAAATCCTTCTTTCCTACAAATAGTTCCTACACTACTTGATTGAAAAATGAAAAAAATATATATATAAGCAATAACTGGTCAAGGTGAGTTCAGATAATAAAAAAGTAATTATATATTTTAGTTGCTTAATATACCATAAGCACTAGTTAGCTAGATAATTTTTATACTTATAAAATTATTCTTTATAACCTTAGAATCTAAAGTTCAAAGAGAGAGATGGCTGTTAAAAGAGTGAATATTAATTTTATTATTCCTTTCCCTTGATTATCCTCATTCCTGGTTATTAAGATCATTATTATTTCATTATTATTTTAAATAGCTTCTATAATTTACTCATTGAACTACTAGATAGATAAAATATAAGATGACATTTCAGATCAGATTCCACTGAAAATTATTCTGCATTAATATAAACAGTTACAGAAGCATTTATGATTTACATTGTTCTCTAAAGAAACATATTACCTTCTTTACCAATGTAAGACTTGCCACCATTAGTTTATTTCAGATTCTATTCTATCCTTTCTGTTGGACTTCTTGAGCAAATAATTTAAAATATTTACATCTCATAAAATTTAAAAAGTACTTTAAATTTTATTTGCCATTTTTATTTTAACAATGACTCAACACTAATTATGTGGTATGCCTTTCTAAAGTACCATTCGGATATTCCTAAGCATTTCCATTGAGCTCATCCTGGAGAAGATATGTTTTTTTGTTACACATATATCCAGTTAGCTTAGTTCAAGTCATTGAAAATCACTATTTTGAAAATATAATTCTATGAACATTTTCTTTTTGTGTTTTCACTAAGCTCCTTTAAATTTTCTATTTTTCTCTAAAGGATTATTGACCAGAAGAAATTATCAGGCAAAGGTTTGTGTGTATTATGCATTCATTGTTCTTTCTGCACAGTTTCTTGATTACCAGATAAATATTGGTTCCTGTCTTCTCTGAGCACCTTTCATCCTCCGCAGTATAATTTTATGTTAAGGTTTAGAGACACCACAATTGAATAGCATAAATCTACTAATTATATCATTTAAGCTTTGACTTTCTTTTTCAGCCTGTGTTAAAGAAGGCCTTTCCCCATTCTGCAGTCTAAATTTAAAATCTAGAAATATGACCAGATGTTCTCATTAAGGATTAAATGAATACCATGCATGTATATCATTTCTTTCTTACACATAATATGCCGTGCAATTTTAGTTTTAATTAAATATGGATTTTGTTACTTAGCTCATTCTCCAGATAGCTACACTAACTGTAGTAATATTCTTAGTATTCTCCAGTGCCACTGAATTTTTATAGAGTCACTGTCTCACTGTGAAATCTTAGCTAGATCATTTATGATCTCTTCATGCACCGTGAGAGCTCCTAAAATAAATAATTCCCTGCAAAAGGGAACCCTGTAAGTATTAGCGTGGGGTAAAATTAATAAGATTTATAAAATACGTATATTATGATTCAGACAAAGTAAGATATTAGCCCATCTCCTCAAGGTATTTTTATAATATGTTCTAGTATGAACATAATGACATAAAACTTGCTCAGGCTTCAGTGTACACCTGTAAGGTACAGAATAAAGTAAACCCAGGGCGACTGGGTGGCTTAGTCGGTTAAGCGTCCGACTTTCGCTTAGGTCATGATCTCGCGGTTCGTGGGTTCGAGCCCCACATCAGGCTCTGTGCTGACTGCCAGCTCAGAGCCTAGAGCCTGTTTCAGAGTCTGTATCTCGCTCTCTCTCTGACCCTCCCCTGCTCAAGCTGTCTCTCACTCTCTCTCCTAGAAATAAATAAAAATATTAAAAAAAACAGAATAAAGTAAACCCGAGTTCATTGAGACAACTTTAGTTACTTATTTTTTTATAAAGTTATTACAGAGCGTCAGTCATGTGTCTTGCATTGTGTTGAGAGGTGGATTATGAAATGGGAGGACGTATATATTGCCCTCTAGTGTGAAAATAGGCAAAACAAATAAGCAAAGTATATTATCATTATTAAAGTAGATGCACATGCAAAGTATTTACAAAGTTGCACAGGGAATATTAACTAAGCTGTTGTTGAAAACACCCTTGGACTTTTGCCATATGGATGAGCCAATAGAAAGGAAAACATATTAACCCAGAGAAAAGAGACAATCTAGCAACCAGTGTTAATGAAAAGAAGTGGGAACTTTGGGATCACATTTTCTCGGCTAAAATACAACTCCACAAATTACTGAGAACTTGAGAAAAGTTATGTTAACTCTCTATGCCTCAGTTTCTTCATTTGTTAAATAGAAACTTCATCATAGAGTGATTAGAAGGATACCATTAGTCAACCTATGCAAAGTGCTTAGGATATTGTCTGCTTAAGTGTTTGCTAAATAAAGCTAGAAAACTTCAAGTTTTCTGAAATATAAAACTTAATAAATGAATTGAGATAAAGAAGCTAGATAATAGTCATTTTATTTATTATTTTAAAATTTTTAAATGTTTGCCCTTATTTATTTTTGAGAGAGAGACAGAGACAGAGAGAAGGAAAGAGAGAGAATCCCAAGTAGTCAGTGTAGAGCCCAATGTGGTGCTCAAACCCATAAACAGTGAGATCCATGACCTGATCTGAAATCAGGAGATGGATGCTTAACTAACTGAGCCACCCAGGCGCTCCTAGAAAATAACCATTTAAAAAAGTTACATGGAAAAGATATTTTGAGCAAAGGAGTAATGTAGTAGATTAAAGGTGGTTCAAATTATTTGTCATTTCTCCCATTTGAGAAGTGGAGTCCGTTAATTCTACTCCTTTTAAATGTAGGCTGGTCTTAATAACAATATTGATGTAAAGAATATGGCAGGAATAATATATCAGTTGCTGGGCCCATGCACTAAGAGACTGCCAGAATCCACTTCACATTCCTTGGAACATTTTGTATGGTAGCCTAAGCCTCCCCATATGAAGTCTGACTCTGTAGATGAGACCCCTCATAGATACTCTTCATTATTTTAGCTGGCCCCAGTCTTTCACTTGTCTTTCAGGTGCCTACTCAGGCACCAGACATGTGAGTGAAGCTGCTTTGGATCCTACAGATCAGAACATCTGCTCCAGAACAGCTTACAGTGAACTCCACCAATATTACATGGAAAAAAGAATTCATCCCTGCTTAGAATTCTGGGCCAGTAAAATCATGAGACATTATAAAAATGGCTGTGTTTTAAGTGATTGAGTTTTGGGGTAGTTTGTTACTCTTCAATAAATAATCTAACAGGAAAAAATGACAAAGTAAGATTTTTATATTATAAAGATCCTTTTGGCCTTTGTGATTGTGTGATAGTAGGGAGAACATAATAACTACCATTGAGTCTGAAAACTGTAGAATGGTAAGGAGATTTTCAGACAAATCCAAAACAGAGATTGCAAAGGCCTAAGCTAAATCAGTTTTATAAATATGAAAAGAAAAGGTGTTACCCAGTTAAAATTAAAGCTTATCTTTTTTAAAAAAATGTTGATTATTAAGACAGAGTATAGGTGCATGCACTAGCAGGGGAAGGGCAGAGAGAAGCAGACAGAGGATCTGAAGGAGACTTTTTACTGAACTCAGAGAGCCCTGTGTGGGACTCAAACTCACAAGACTTGAGATCTTGACTCAGGCCAAAGTCAGAGGCTTAACTGACTGAGCCACCCAGGTACCCCTAAAGCCTTTCTTTTCTTCATATTTTCCTTTTGCCTCTAGGCTTTCCTCTTATTGAGTAGATAAGGTTTAGGAAAAGTGAATCAAGTGACCTGAAATGGAATTTAACACAGTAAGCTAGAAAACCAAAGTTTATTTCCTGTGCTCCAAGACAGTCCTTGAAGAGAAATGTTCTCTTGATATTTGTTTATTTGTTGATTTTATAGAGATATAAGCATACATGATGTAGATATAGATGTAGATGTAGACATGCCAGGGATCCTAGAAGAATCAGACTATAACATTTACATCACAAACCATTGAGCAGGGAAATACAAAAATGACTTAAGACCTTGCTGGGGCAAAGTGAATATTCCTTTTGAGATGAGTATTCCTTTTGAGCATTCCCGGGTGAGCCTAACAATGCACATTACTGGGATTAAACTCTAAAGTAGGAAGCGGTCTGTATCATCTTTCTTTTCTTCAAGTCTTTTGGCCAAGACCAATAGTTAGAATTCATTTAATAACTTAACCTAGTATAAAGACACTGAAACAATCACTTCGAACTAAAATAATCATTTCAAAAACATTTCAATAGATTAATATCTCCAGCCACAATTTTCAGGTTGAAAAGCACTGCCATCAGAGTAAATAAATAAGTAAATAAGTAAATAAGTAAGTAAGTAAATAAATAAATAAATAAGATACATTTAAAAGTTCTGAAAATAGGGGCACCTGGGTGGCTCAGTCAGTTAAGCGTCCGACTTCAGCTCAGGTCATGATCTCACGGTTCATGGGTTCGAGCCCCATGTCAGGCTCTGTGCTGACAGCTAGCTCAGAGCCTGGAGCCTGCTTCAGATTCTGTGTCTCCTTCTCTCTCTGACCCTCCCCTGCTCACGCTCTATCTCTCTCTCTCAGAAATAAGTGAAAACATTAAAAAAAAAAGTTCTGAAAAGAAACAACATTTCCGTGAATATAGCCAAGGGAAGTTGAAAGCCTTTTGAAGAATGTCTGCATACAGCCTGGCATCAGTGCAATTGAACATTTGTTTCTAGAACATGTGTCAAGGTCAATAAGAGAACTTCCCAGCTTAAAGTGGCAGAAGTGCCACAGCTTTTGGACCCCCTTCTGTGAGGGATGTGGACATATTATAGAATGAATAAGAAGATATAATTTCTAGGCCCTGAATGAGCAGGATATAGATTGCCTGTATGAGCAGTGTGAGTGGACATCATGTCAGGACCCAGCCCCTCCTGTGAATGCTAAGAAGCCATGCTCAATGACCGGCTACATCTCAGTAGATGCCAGTAGAAGAGGTCAGATAAGAGAGGGACAGTGACATATCTTTTCTCCATAATGCCAGATTGATTAAAAAAAAAAAAAAAAAAAAGATTCTTACTTCCTTTTCCAGAACTTTATATTAGTTTGGGAGTATGAGGATATTATATAATTATATATAAATGTCCCCACTACACTCCATAGAAATGGCTTTCACTGGGGTCACCAATGACTTCCTCATTGCCAAATATAATGGGCAATATTGTATTTCTTTGTTCTTTTTTTTTCTTTTTTTTTTTTTTTTCATTTTTGGGTACTCTGTAGAATGTACCACTATTAATTCCTCTTCTTGAAGACTTCACCATTGGTTTTCATAATGCCAGCATTTTTGCCCCCTTTCATGTCCTGGGATATCAATATCATTTATGGAATCCACTCTTTGCCTGCTTCTAGAATGTTGGAAGAACCTGTAACTCATTGTCAAACTTAATTCAGGGCCACCCATTACCTGTATGCTGATGATGATTCTCAAGTCTATATGTCTAAGTCAGATCTCTTACATGATCTTTAATCCAATATATATAAAAACTATGTAATATCAATACTTGAAATTCACAGAGCACCTCAAATACAAAATATCAGCAGTAACCCACTATTATACTTTAAAACTTATTTGCTCTGTCTCCAGTTTATACACCTATCTTAGAGAGTGGATGTACCATTCAAGCATTTGCCCAAGTAAGATTTATGAAGGAGAGTACAGATTCTTGATTTCCCTTACCAACATCTCCTCTATGTCTTGTTAATGTCTGGACTCTCAATGCTCACATAAGGCAATGTTAACACTGTGCCACCTTAACCTTAAAGTCCTTCTAGAAAATTCATCAAAGAAAGGTAAAAGTTGAATATTAGTAAATGTGAAAAGGTATGTTGGTGCTTTCTAGGCAATCTCTACTCAGAAAACATCATCTAGTGTTAGTAATTTTGAAAGAGAATCTACATTAAACTAAACGTAAGAGTCTACATTAGTGTGTAAGCACATGGAGATATGGACCTTCTATTGAAACCAAAACAACAACAATAACAACAACAACAAAAAAGAGTAAAACATCTCTAAACTTATTGGGAAATTGCCAGAATACTAGTATTGAAGAAAGAACTGAGTTTATAGGAAACGAAGCAAAAATCCAAACAAAAATAACAAAAAGTTAAAAATAAATCTTTCCTTGACACTGAAACAAGATTTTCAAATCAAGAAATAAGTTAAATGTAAAAAATTTAAGTGTCATTAAGGAAAGATATATGTATCATAGGATTTATCTTTAAAAAGCTTTCTTAAATCATCTTTGAGTATGCTTATTAAAGCTTAATATGAACTTGAACTAACTTTGGGTATAAAGTTGCATTCTAATATCTAATACCTTAGGACTTACCCACTGGCATCTGGTGTCCCTGTCATCAAATTGCAATGGCAGCTCCTTAGACTAACACATTTCACCTCCCAAGAGTTGAAATTGCAGAAATAAATATGCAAGGAGACAAGTTTGACATTAAACATTCTACCACACTGAAAAGCATTATGAGTTGAAGCAAAGACAGACAATTAAATTATTTTCTTGTCGTGCTTTACAATGAGGCACCAGCTCAATGAAGTAACATTTATGTTACTGAAAGGTAGTGGCACAGTAAATCCTACCTCATTGCCAATAAACTGAAGATCAAAACAATCAACCAAGCTCCACTGGTAATAAATTGAAAGTCAGTGGAGCACAAAATGTATTACTGTTGGAATTAATTTTGGCACAAAATGGGTTGCTGAGTTTTCCCCTTTTCTTAAGACAAATCAACCCTAAGCAAATAGTTAATAGACTGTTGAAACGTAAATTCAATGTGCTCACAGTTCTCTGATGAAATTTGAATTTTATATTTGATTTCTGAGAACAATATAGTTATTTTCTATGTACTTTGGAGGAACTTTTATAATAGTTTCATGATAACATTGCATCTTAAAAAGTCCATTGGACTACAAATAGAATTTTTTCATGCATTTACCAAAAAGCTCTTAGGGCAAGCAGTCAATCCAATCAGTGATTAGAATAAGTTGGATTGATATTTTGTGGACTTTCATGACTTAAAACTTACTAACAAAATTGGAGTATGTCATAGGAAGTTGTTTAGATGCTGATAAAATTTATAGCATACAATATGGTGCGAAATGAAGGAAGCTGACATGTTTTAAGGGTACTCTGATATGTGTAGGAATGAGAGCGCTTATCTCGTATAGGGTGCTGAACCTAAAGATTCTGGATGGGAATTTCAGAGATGAGGCAAGTTCATGGCTCCCCTGCTAAAGGTTATCATCAGAAATAATTTCTATGGTTTGTTACCAGACCAGAAAAATATTTTCACTTACTAACTCCACTCAGAATGAGGGGCCTAACTTGTTCAAGATCATCTGGTGGCAGGATCAGAAATTTGCCTCAAATCTCCTAACTCACACAAAGGTTTCTTTTAACTACAATGCCTTTTTTATTCAGACTTTCAATCTGAGGATATCTTAAGCATTTAGTAGTACTTGGCTTATCATAATAAAGATTTATAACAAATATAATTTGACTTTAAACACATTTTTTTCTCATCATCTGAAGCTGAATCTGTTGCCTGTAAGTCTTCATAATTCACAGAAGAGATTACTACTACCATTATATAAATCCATTTGAAAATATATATGATTTTATTTCTTCCTGTGGACCAAGTTAGACCTTCTCCTTAATCTGTAGGGAGTTGACTTCCATTGTTACACAAACAGGCCACTTCATAACAAAATAGTTATCCTTGTTAGTTATAGAAAACAAGGTTTATTCATCTGCTGATAATGGGTACCACATAAATAATCCTTGTCAAGGTTATTCTAAAAAGAAAATAGTATGTTAGTTATCCTCAGAATCCAAATGTTATGCCTCAATAAAGTAGACAAAATACATTCTGCACCTACAAGGTAGAAATCATTATTCTGGGGTTTTGTTGACTTAGTAAAATTACTTTCTGAGAATGAATCTGTATGCTTGTGTTGGTTTTGATGATAATGACGATAATGCAACCAATGAAAAGCTGAATTTATCTGAGGACATGTAGATGTGTTTCCTTATTTTCACCTTTGTATAAAGTTTTCACGCAATCACTTCAACCAATCAATAAACAAATTCCAGAAATCATATAAAAATATTCCTATTAACTGATAAATACTGGCAAATATTAGTAGATATTATAATTGTTTATAAGAATTGTAACCATTTTACATAATTTTTGAATCATTTATTTTGAAGAAATAAGAGATATTTATATATAATGTTATGCTTTTTAAGTATTAAAACATTTTTTTTTTTGCTTTTTGAACCTCTACATAATCCAACTGTAAATGTTTTAAGGGAGTGAAAATGATGAGCATAAGAATTCTCAGAAATCATACAGGTAATGCCAAAGGGCATTAAAAAGCAAATTGACTGCTATTGAAATGAAAGCCTAGAATGAATGAAACTGAACAAAGAAATTGAAAAATGGAGAAGGGGATTAGAGACGAGATGAAGAGCACATTGTAAAAAGGTTAATCAAATGAAATACTTGATTTGAATAACCATGAAGATATAATCAAAGTGGAAAGGCACACATAGGAAAACAGTGTTATGACTGTGACTGTTACAACAAACTTACATTCTGTTCTCATAGCACACCTATTTGGCATTTCCACCTGACACACACAAAAACTGTGTATTATGTCCTAGAAGCCATCAACAAATCACTTTGACACACCCTACTTGCACATTCCTAAACCTATATTTGATCACTTTTCTCTCTCAGGGGTGTGAACATTGTACTCTTTAAGGGTCATGCTTGAACAACAAATTAGTATGCTTACAAAGAAAATATAAATTGATTATATTTTTAAACTTTTATATGTGCCCATTCAAATTTGCTGGCATGGCATTTGTTACCCTGGGTACAGTTGGTTATAATCTTATATTAAATACAAGTACAAATGTATAGAATTCTAAATAGTATTCTCTGGTGTTCTGATAACACATTTCAATTCCTCCTCACCTAAGATCCGTTGATATGATATGATAGCATACCTTAGCAAAGGTAGTTATAGAAAAATCCTCCATTCAAATGCCTTTCTCCCAGGTTTGGTAAATCTCTGTATTAATTTTTACTACAGAATAGGTCCAAGGATGAAATGTATTTTTTTTTTAGTTTAATGTTATTATTTGCAAGAATTACTTAGTCATGTCATCTGTCATTCTTTTGCATGCTGTGCAACAAATTGGATTTAGGCAAGCAACAAGTTTTCACTTAAAAGTTTGCTCTTATTCAATGAGTGGTAAAAATGTTGACTTCCTTTATTAACCACCAGAGCATTAATTGCTTCTCTCTTTCCATAATATGTAAAGAGTTCTTTGTCCATGTGTTATTTCTGCACCATAATCAACATTCCTATCTGATGAAGAGCATTTATCAATGCTGTTTCCTATCTTGAAATCATGAATGCTCTTCCTTACTTGCTCCTCTTACTAGCCACATCCTAGGGTCTCAGTTAAAAACAGATCCTTGAGTTATTAATTGACATGACACTTATATTATAGTATATTGTGGTATAATAATTCACTGATAACAGTATTTCAGAGTTCTTATTATTAAAATTTTTCATGCCCAATATCATGGGACCCCCATATGGATATGTCCCCCTCACTCAACAATTTTAATAGAATATATTGTAGATTGGTTAAATATGGTTCCTATTCCAATAGCCTCAATATTTCCTGGAGGTATAAAGAGCACAAAGCTTAAATAAAACAAATTAATCACTTGGTCATTATGTATCACACCCATTGGACACATACACACATACATTTACACATACACACTTATCTACATTTTGGAGGAAAAGAAGTAATACATAAATAAATGAAAACTGAACCATATCATCTTAAATGGTAAATTCAATGAAAACACTAAAACTAAGTAATATGCTAGATAGTGATTGGACAGAAAGTAATTTGAATAAAGTGCTAAAGAAAGCTTTTAGGGAGAAGGTGTTATTTTGTTAAAACTGGTACCCTACCAAGGTCACTAAGACAAAAATATGATGACAAAGCATGTCAGATTAAACAAACAAGTTTAAAATGAATATATACATGACAAATACATATTAAGCAAGTAATCAAATAAATTATAAATAATCCAAAGTAGGAGTTCAATCTTCTTTGGCACTTAATCCCTTTATTGTAAAGGGATGTACTTGCTTTTCAACCCATCTGGAAATAATATGTGAATCTATGCTTTCTGAGTATAATAGAGGTATTTTAGCTTTCAGTGTACAGATTAGAGTCTGTCCTTCCATTTCTGAATTTGGTCCTAAAAAGCTGTGGTCATTCCCATTTTTGCTTATTTAGCTCGTGTGTACTATCATGTTACCACTTTTCTATTGTTTCTTCCAAGTTGCAGTAACCATGAAGTGTCTGGGAGTGCTCCCAGTTGAAGAATTTTCAGGTCTCATACCCTTAACCTAGTGCAATTGTCATTATAACAGACACCCTGTTGTAGTCACATGTATCCACCTCTTTACAAAAACAGAAAACTATACACCAAGATATTTTATGGAATAAGATACAAAATGCTTAACAAAATATTACCAAATACATAAAAGCAATATATGAGTAAAATACATCCTAAGTAAGTAAGAATTATCTAACAAATAAAAGTTTATTTCAACACATGAAAACTTTACTGTATCAACACAGAGGGAGAAAACACAATTATCCCAATAAATGAAGTAAAAGTATTTGAAAAATTTGACCTTCCATTCATGCCAGAATTCTCACTGAACAATCAATAGAGAGTAACTTCCTCAAGTTGATAAGTTACATCTACAAAACATCTACAGACAATACCATATTTAATGAATAAAGACTGAATTTTGTCCCCAAAGCTCTGGAAGAAGAGAAGGATATCTGTTCTCACCAGTTTTATTCAACATTCTTGTGGAGAGCCTGTCCAGTGCAATAAAGGAAGTAAAAGAAATAAAAAATAAACAAATTGGAAAAAAAGAAATAAAAATAGTGTTTTTTAACAAAAATCATCATCTATTTTTTAAAATCCTATCTAAATATCTAAAAAAAATTCTACTAGAATTAGTGAGTTCAACAAAGTTACAGGATACTAGATTAATATATATACATACATATAAATCAAGGATATTTTTATACATTAGCATTAAACAATTAAATATAAAAATAAAACAAATACAGTTTACAACATCATCAATAAAATAAAATACTTAGGGATAAATAAAGGCAGAATTTATATGCTACAAACTATAAAAACACTTATGAGAGATATAAAGAAAACAAAAAAATGAGGTTACATACCATATTTATCAGTTTAAGTAAAGATTTATTACATAAGGGATAATTTTTTGTATCAATAAATTGGTTGAGATTAATGTTAAAACCTCTTGTATTTGTAAGACATTGTTTAAAAAGAGAGAAGAAACTATAGGTTGAGAGAAAATATTTTAAAAATACATACCCAGAACAGAACTTGTATCCGGAGTATGGGTCTGACCGGGAGGGTCAGAGAGAGAGGGAGACACAGAATCCAAAACACGCTCCAGGCTCTGAGCTGACTGTCAGCACAGAGCCCGACATGGGGCTTGAACTCACAAATCATGAGGTCATGACCTGAGCCGAAGTCAGACGCCCAACTGACTGAGCCACCCAGGCACCCCGTTCTTAGTATTTAAGAGTCTCTTATGGTTTGCCTCCCTCCCTCTCCTTAGCTGTTTTTCCCCTTACCCTACCCTATTGTCCTCTGCTAAGTTTCTCCTCTTCCACATAATGAGTGAAAACATATGGTATCTGTCTTTCTCTGCCTAACTTATTTCACTTAGCATAATACCCTCAAGTTCCATCTACATTGATACAAATGGCCAGATTTCATTCTTTCTCATTGGGAATGGCTAAATTTTAAAATAAGACTGACAATACCAACTTCAGGCAAGTATGTGAAGCCACTGGAACTTCCATGCACTGCTAGTGAGACTTTAAAATGGTATAACCACTTTGGAAATTGATTTGTAGTTTTTTATTAAGTTAGATATACACTTAAGCATATGACCTACTGAGTCCACTCCTATTTATCCAAATACATGAAAACAGATGTCCATACAAAGAGCTTTAAAAAAGAATATTTTGAGGTACCTGTTGGTTAAGCATCAGTTGGTTAAGCATCCAACTCTCAGTTTTGGTTCAGGTCATGATGTCACAGTTTCATGAGTTTGAGCCCCATGTCAGGCTCTGTGCTGGCAGAGGGTGTTTGGTATTCTCTCTCTCCCTCTCTCTGTGCCCCTCCCTGGCTCATGCTGTCTCTGTCTCTCTAAAAATAAATAAAGAAACTAAAAAAAAAAAAAGAGTATTTATAGCAGCTCTGTTCATATTAGACAAAACGTGGTAAAAATTCAAAAGTCCATCAACTGGTGAATAAATAAGCAAATTGTGATACATAATTCAAACAGAATACTACTCATCAATAAAATGGAGCAAACTACTAATACATCCACAACATGGGTAATTCAAATGCACTATGCTAAGTGAAAGAAACCAGATATAAGAGGCTACACACTGTATCATTTCATTTATATGACATTCTAGAAGAGGCAAAAGTAAAGGAACAAAATCAGATCAGTGGTTGCCAGGGAAACTGTTGGAGAGCATGACTGGTTAAAAGAGACCTGAGTAGACTTTTCTGAGTGATAAAATTTTTCTATAGCTTGGAGTGCCTGGGTGGCTCAGTCAGTTGAGTGTTAAACTCTTGATTTATGCTCAGGCCACAATCCCAGGGTCATGGGGTCGAGCATTGCCATCAGTCTCTGTGCTAAGCCTTAAGCCTTCTTGAGATTCTCTTTCTCTTCTATTCTTCTAACTTGTTCTCTGTCTCTTAAAAATAAAATCTGTAGCTTGATTCTGCTCGTGGTTACATGACTATTTAAATTTGTATTGGGGAGCCTGAGTGGCTCATCAGTTAAGAATCCGACTCTTGATTTCAGCTCAATTCATGATCTCACATTTTCATTAGTTCAAGCCCCACATGGGCTCTGCACTGACAGAGAGAAGACTGCTTGAGATTCTCCCTCTCCCACTTTCTCTGCCCATCTTCCGCTTGCACTTTCTCAATATAAATACATAAACTTAAAAAGATATGTATTGTACATTCATTATACATTTAAGAAGGGAGAGATATAAATTATACTTCATTGTATTGTCCATTTAAAATTGATGAATTTGATGGTATACAAATTTTAGCTTGATAAACATGATTCAAGGAAGAAGAATGGAAGAAGGAAAAGAAGGTAAAAGAAGTAGAGAAGGAGGGAGAAGAAGAGGAAGAGGAAAAACTGATAATATTGAAATTCAGACTGTAAGATCCAACATACAGAGAACAGGTATTTTTGAAGAAGGAAACCAAAGCAAGGAAATTGAATTGATGCTAAAACTTATACTTCAAAAAGCCTTTCAAAAAAGGAATTGAAATTAAATAATGGAAGTTACAGTATGTACTTGAAATACTGAACCAGAACAACCATTACCAGGAAATATGCTAGTAAAATTACTTGATTTTAAAGAAACATTTTATAAAATAATTTGTACATCTAGGAAAAAAATAAATGACATATAATACAAAGAAAATATTTTGTCATTAGATTTTATGAACACAATTTTATACTAAAAGAAAGTTTATTGACATATTTAATACCCAAGGGATTAAAAATGTGCATCCCAGAGTTTATGTCCAGTAAAACTAAGTGATAAGGGTCAAGACATATTGCTACTTTCAGGCTACCTAGGGAATACTGCCCCCTTAAGCTCCTCTTAAGAAATCACTAGAGTGTAAAATTTAGATGACATAACTATATGAGGAGCATCAAACCTATAGTTATTTGCAGAATTAAGACTAAATAACAGATTTTAAAAATCATAATGACAATATGTTCTGATAATGTAGATATAGTACAACTGTGAAAAATAAGAGGGGAACATAAAAACTTATTCAAAAAAATTTTTAAATCCCCTTAGTAATTCAGTCAGAGGCAGCAGTGTTAAGTTATAATTCTGAAACTGTTGTGTATGATGTGACATAAAGCAAATTAATAATTATAGGACTTTCTACTTATCCTATCCTTTCTGTCCTTTAAATCAGAATTCTCAGTATAGAATAATGAAGAAATAGATGGGATACTGAGGTGGTTAAACAAAAACTCTATCGAGTCCTGACTGTGAATGGAAAGTTGCCAAATGAATTAATGAGATATCCATATAAATATGTATAGATACAAAGATACATCGTATATGTGTATTACTTTCTCTATAGATCTATGTATCATTTCATCATATGTAATATATATTATAGATCCTAACCCTCTTTAAGTGAGGCTGTGACTGGTGTGGAACACATGGAGGAGAGTCTAGGATTGTCAGCAAATTCCTCTTTATCTGGTTACAAGGGTATTTGTCTTATGGAAACTCATAAAACTGTTTACTTGTTTTCTTTGGTTCACTCTAGCTGTTATTTTTCAAAGAAGGACCAAAAGTCTAAGGTATTTCTACTGTAAAGAATTAGTCATAATAATAATCATACCATTACAATATTTTGATTACCCCTTCATCCATTCTAGCTCCATGATGAACACAATCACAAGAACAAGTGCTGAGCTGCACATTACAACATGTCCTGGTGTTATATCAACACTGAAAAGAATCCACTTGACGAGATTGCCAGATACTACAGCAACGTGTAACACTGAAGCTAACTAGTGACAAGCCAAAAGAACACCAAAACTTCCAAGTATAAATTTCTTCATATATTGGAAGGTAAGAAATATTTATCTTTTTAAGTAATAACTAAAAATCTATATTAATTTTGACTGCTTAATTCTTTTTCTCTGAATCTGAAGAAAATTAAAATACCACTTTCTTCTCTTTCCTCCAGTTTTTTAGTATTCACTGAATATTACTCTAGTCAGCAGAGAAGATAAAAAAAAGTTCAAAAATTGTCCAAACTCAAAAACAAAGTGAAATCAAAGAAAACATTTACTTTGCCTAACAAATTCAAGTCTCTAATGAGAGCCCATAATGAAAACTAATTTTAGCTATAAGCCCCTTTAAAACAGATGCTACAGTATATGTAATTGTGTACCAGACATCCTTTTAAATTTATTTTTGTTTTAAATATAATGTTCTTTACTACAAACTATACAAGTCAATGAGCTCAAACTGAAAGTACTATTTTTACAGTGAAATGTACCTATAATTATATTCAGTATAAAATGTGTAAGATATTCAGTGCTATGAATAATAGCATTGTTTGGATAATGGTAAACACTCTTTAATAGTAATAAAATAAAGGTCTATAGTGAACAATTCTAGTTATTTGCATTCCATATTTACAGATACTGGAAAACATTCCCTACTCTAATAAGCTTTGCAAATACTAAGAGTGTTTGTGTATGTGTGTGTGTGGGTAGGGGAAGAGACAGAGACAGACAGAGACAGACAGAGAGACAGAGAAAGGCCTCCTGATTCAGAAAAATTGTCTTATTTTCTTACATTAGAACAAATGTGTACTATCTCAAATAGGCATATTCAATTCATAAAATATTTCTAAGTAAATATCACAATAGACTGAATTCTTTAGAACAAATTATAAACATAATTCAAATCACAGCACCAAAATGTGTCTTACTTGCCCCCAAATTATTTTTATTCTAAATCAGTAATTCATGTACAGCTTATTAAAAAGAGGAAAAAAATGAGCTGTCAGTGTTTGGTAGCTGCCATTTCCTTAAGGGATTAAATTTAGTACTGAAAATCTGGTTTGGTAAAATTTCTAATTTAAACATTTGGACAACTGTATAGTTGTTCGCATAATTTTGCCTTTTAGTATTTCTGTCTGCAATGTTAATCACAATTCTGGGACCCTTAAGAGTTTAACATGCCAATTTCTATCAGTTTGTGAAGCAATTGAGAATGGCACCAAGATTTTCTCAGAAAGTACTTAGTGATGAATTGGAATTTTCTAAAATCTTATCAAACTTAACATGTTTCTCTCCTGAAATATCTGCATATATACAGAAGATGTGGAAATATATAATATTTAGATTTTATGACATAATAACATGAAAAACACTATTTTAATATGTTCACTCACAATCAACAACAACTATGAAATAAAGTGTTCTCTCTGTAGAAATTATAAAAAATGTGAATCCTCAATTTTGGCACCCATGTGTTTTCTAAGTACCAAAACACCTTTATATATTTTCTTTTTTAAAATAATGTTTATTTATTTTTGAGAGAGAAAGCTAGCAGGCGACAGGCAGAGAGAGAAGGGAACAGAAGATCCAAAGCAGGCTCTGTGCTGACAGCAGAGAGCCCAATGCAGGGCTTGAGCTCACAAACTGTGAGATCATGACCTGAGCTGCAGTTGATGTTTCACCACCTGAGCCACGCAGGGGCCTCTTCCTTTATATATTTTCAAAGAAAGGTAAAGCATTTATTTGTGCTCTTTATCTATACATAGATATATTCAAACACATACTCAAGCTGAGTATATATTTTTACTGAAACTTCAGTATGGAATTTGATCACCAGTTTATGATAAAAGTTCATGTGTGGGATTCCATGACCTAGTGTTCTGATCCAGCATTTAAAGACAATATCTAGAAGCTGTGAGGTCCATTAGAAAAACTGAAGAACACGTTGAAGGAGGAAGTGGAGGAGCAAATTTCTCTAGATGGTGTCCATACTTCAAAATACAAAATTCCAATGGTTGGGAGCAACAGTAAGCATCGTAAATCAGTTGTGAGAATGATGAGTTAAAGAAAAGTTGAGTGGAGAAATGAACATAGACTATTGTTTGTATCAATGCCAAAGATTCTTTCAAAGTTTGGCTCTCAAAAACAACCTTTCAGTCTTACAATGGATTTTGGGAAAACGTTTTGCATTTTGGAAAAAAACTCAGTCTGGCAAATAAAGGAGACAATAAACTAAAAAATTCATATCTAAATGCCCTGAAGTCTTGCTATAACATGACCTACTATAAGATGAATTTCTGTCTGAGTTATTTCTATCTCATACTTCCTCCAAGGGAATTCATTAGAGAAAAAAGAAAAAGAATCTAGTGGTAACATTTTTTAACCTATAACACAGTAATGCGGTGTTGACCATATTGTAAACTCCAGCATCCTTTTTACTGAAGAGGATAAGATCAGGAGACATTTTTTACAGTGTGGTCAAAAAAATTTTTATAAGATCACCACATGAGATCTATTTGTTCATTTATCTGTTCCTTATCCACTAGCTGCATCATACATTTTTAGTCACTGCAGTGATCTATAAAACATTAAAAAAATAAAATTCTACAGAAAATCCTTGATAAAGTCATCTTTATTAGCAAGGTGAAATAGAAAATGAAGAAAATAATCTACCTTTCTTGGGTACAGACCTAATGCTTTCAATTATGCTCAAGTCTTCAATAAATGAGATGAGTTCAGCATGTGTAGGTGGGCTGTTATCCCAGCAATATGTAGAATTTACAAAAATCTTTCCTTACTGAAAATCCTAATACTGAATACCTAATACCTGAGATGGTTATAGAAATGGAATACAAGGAGAAAGTATAATCATCACATAGGATTAGGCTTTCTCTTCTGTAAAGAAGAATAAGTAAATACCTATTTACAATGCTAAATAACAAAAAGACAAAGGCACGTGCATATTATGTAGGTGACCTGCCTTAATCCATAAACAAACACACTAAATAATTTACTAGGAAAAATGTTATTTTTCCATTGTCTTATTACATAACCAAAGTTAGAGCTCATGAATTCTTTCCTGATGACAGTTTCTCAGATTTGCTACCATCCTGGCTCAGCGGTGCCCTCCTATCTTTTACTACACTCTCCTTATGTGTGTCACTAGTTCGGGTCATCCTTGTATTCAAAATTCTGTGATTATTTTCAAATCTCTCACTTCATGAAAGAAGTCATTTTTCTGAACCAGTTCCCCAGTTTTTATATTTTTTCCCATCCTACATAATTTGAGTGAAATGTTATCTACTTCATTTATTTGCAAGAGACTCCATTACTAAAAAAAAAAGGTCATAATGTGATTTGTATTATTATGCTTTCAGGATGAAATGCATAAATTGGGGGATTTTTAAAAATAATTTCCTACCTGAGACACTACCAGATGGTACTGTGTTAGTCTCAGGTTGATCATTATGTGAGAGAGCTGGGCTCACAGCCAGACCAACACACCATTGACTGAGAGAAAACAATGTAATGCTGAACTGTACATAAAAATCACAAGTGGCGCTTTTGTAATTTAAACAGACATCTGCTTTCACATGTCATGTTTATCCCAAATATATACACATTCCTGATTTGATCTAGTTATGAAACTGAACTTAAGAGGATAATTAAAAATATATGTACTTGAGATATAGATACATAATATATATGTATATATATATGTATATGATACAGATATCTGTCAATAAAGATATCAGCTACTCTTATGTATGCATTTACTTTTCATGCAAATATACCCATGCACTTACACACACAGATACATTAGATAACAAAAAATGTTGAAATTTCTCTGAGCTCTCCCTGTTTGTGTGTTTGTTTCCTAAGCCTTCTCTCATGGTACCTGAGAGTGAGGTTATCGTATTTACCTAGGAAGATCCCTGCATAACCAAGTCATTGACTAGACACAGCGTACGGGTGAATATCATGCTTTCTGATGAGGAATTCTTTTATTTGCTTTGGCAACAAATTTTCCAGAGAAACTCATATGAAATTTTGTAAAAGTGCAAATGTTTGTATTATAGGAAGCAAAGGTCAAACCCTTTGTTTTCTTTTTCTTTTCTTTCTTATTTTCTTTGTTTTTTTTCTTTTGGTTTGGGAGTATCCTCAATAGCATCACTGATTCTTCACTTGTGCATGTAGTGGTGTCATTCGCCATTCATCATAATTATTATCCAAGCCGTAAGAAGTACAAGCCTCAGGGATGTGGGTTTGTATCTTTCCCTTCTCCCGTCCCTTCATTTTCTAGTCTCTTGAATTTTTGACCATTGATAATATAACTATGTGAACACTATTAATGTTTTGCATAACAACTTCTCAGCGGATTTTATAGCTCATGGAAGACATTTAACGAGAACAAAAGCATCACAGGAGAATTTTAGCGTTATGTTGACTAGTTCATTATGCAGAGTTCCTTTATTTTGTAAAATACTACATAAATGATTTGGTTACCCTGGTAGAACTGAAATCTTTCGAGTACACATATTTTTAATTAGTTTTTTAAGTTTAGTTTCATAACTAGATAAAATCAGGAAAAATGTATTTTTGAAGCTTTGCAGAGGGCACAAAAATAATTTACAGTAATAACAACTTAATATTTACATGGTAATATGAATGCACTTAACAATGTAATTAATCTTTTGGTAAGCACAATCTATCCCAAAGACTTTTAGCTTATGAAGTCTGATTGCAAGAGCAAATAAGATAGGCTTCTTTTTTAGAAACACTTCTATTATTAATTTCAGCTTGTGGTAGGTTGAATTAGTAGGTGTTTTATATATAGCCATTTATATCACATTATTTATATCATATATATCGTATGCACTAAGTTATGTATGTGTCTATATACTTGTGTATATTTATTTATGAGATATATATGTGTATGAGCCATAGCTCCCAGTAGCTGCACAATTATGAGTGTACACAAACCATGCACTGACAATCATTCTGTTCTCCACTTTCAATACACTAGCCAATAAATTACATGAGATACTCAACAGTTCACTATAAAGTAAACCTTGTAGGGAGTGCCTGGGTGGCTCAGTCAGTTAAGTGTCCAGATCTTGATTCTGGCTCATGTCATGACCTCATGGTTCATGGGATTGAGCCCCATCTCTGGCTCTGTGCTGCAGCATGGAGCCTGTTTGGGATTCTCTCTCTGTTCCTCCCCTCCCTGCTTGTACTTTCCCTCTCTCTCTCTCTTTCTGTCAAAATAAATAAATTAATTAAAAAATAATAAAATAAAATAAACTTTGTTAATTATTTTGCCCAAGTGTAGGCTAATGTAAGTACTATGAGCATATTTAAGGTGGGCTAGGCTAACCTATGATGTTTGATAGGCTAGGTGTATTAAATAAATTTGAAATTTGTGATATTTCCTTTTTTTAAACTTATTTATTTTGATGGAGAGAGAAATTGAGAAAACATGAGCAAGGGAGAGGCAAGAGAGAGAGAGAGAGAGAGAGAGAGAGAGAGAGAGAGAATCCCAAGCAGGCTCCACACTGTCAGCACAAAGCCCAGCATGGGGCTTGATCCCGTAAACCATGAGATCATGACATGAGCCAAAATCAAGAGTTGGATGCCCAGTCAACTGAATCACCCAGATGCAGCAGACTTAATGATATTTTCAATATACAATGGTTTTATGAGATGTAACCATCATAGGTCAAAAAGATTTGTCTATATAATGTCATTTCTTATTTTGCCCCAGTTAAGTTTTAGGTTATCACAGATTCTATACTTTTATTGTCATTCTTTTTTCCAATTGCCATTATAGTGTTAATATTATAGTCCTGGGATCATGGAAACAAACAAGCAAACAAACAAACGTGAAATATTTCACAAGCAATTAAAATAAAATTCTGAGAGGTCTCCAGGGCTACTATGCTAGTTACTGACAAAATCTACCAAGTTAGGCCCAGAATCCAAGTTCAAGGTTCTTTTCATTATGACAGAGTCTTTCCATGTAATTGAAACTTATTTAATTAAAAAAAGCACCATTGTAATGAATATTTACCTTGATTTTATTCTCTCTGTAAGAGGTAGAATATTTTTTGGAAGAAATACAAATTTAGTTTTAGATTACTTCTTTGTGAGATTTCTATGCCAAAGTATTAAATAGGAATTTGAATAGATCACTTTAATATTAAAATTGAGATCTATCCTCAAAATTCTGAACATGTACATGACATTGGAAACTATAAACACTAATGAGAATGTCTGAGGATAGAGTAAGGATAAAGAGAGGGATTAGAAGAGAGTTCTAAGGAACCCTTCTTTTAATTATTATTTTGTGCCTTTAAATTCTTAGGACATAGAAGAGTGTTTGATAGGATGTCAAGCCACTGAATGAAATAATTGTAGTCCATTAAAAGCAGAAGCACCAGAAAATGAAGATAAGTGGGAAGATACAGAAGGCAAAGAAACATCAGAAAAGTCTACTTCCACAGACCCCAAAGGAAGAAAGGAATTTAGGGAGTGAATCATCAGAGGAAATGCTACTGAGATCAAGTGTGGTGAATTTGAACAAATCATGTTGGATATAGGGACCTCCCGAAACTTTAGTAACATGAATTTGGGTAAAATGGAGGAGGAAAAACAAGATTGTAGAAATAAGTCATAATCCTGCTCTCAAGATATTTATCTTGAGATAAGGGGATAAGGGAAAGGAACAGAAAAAATAAATAAATTCTACAATAGATGGAGACAATGTTTAGAAAAAAACCCACAGGGCACTATGTGGCTTTTTGGACAACAGAAGCCTATAGGTCATAATAGGGTTTCTTGGAAAAAAGTGACAACTGAGTTGAAACTTAAGGACCAGAGGGATAAATTACACAGAATAGCAGTTATAGATGAGCAATGGGGATGTTTACTAGTGTGTTTCAGGTAGTAAAAGTATACATAAAAAACCACAAATATGATGGTGGACCTAGTGAGCTCAAGTTATATAGTGAGATACTAGTGTGTATTATCAATCATGGTACTGAAAACTTCTTGGCTTCCTGCCTTGACCCTCACTATTTCAGTCTAGTCAAATATATTTTAACTGAAAAGAAATAATGCAACTTCACTCATAAAGTTTCTGACTAACTTTGAACAGTAGCTAATACCTTTAAAAGATCTAAATTAACATTTCCTTGAAGGAAATGACATTAAAAGAGAAATGACATTAAAAGAGAATCAGTGCTGGGGCTTCAGGTGGCTCAGTCGGTTAAGCATCCAACTTTAGCTTGGGTCATAATCTTGTGGCATGTGAGTTTGAGCCCCGTGTTGGGCTCTGTGCTGACAGCTCAGAGCCTGGAGCCTGCTTCCGATTCTGTGTCTCCCTCCCTCTGCCCCTCCCCCTCTCACCCTCTGTCTCTGTCTCTCAATAATGAATAAATGTTAAGAAAAAGTTTTTTAAAAAAAGAAGATCAGTGCTTTCCCAACTCATTAAATAAGTGAAAAGAAAGACCTACCCTTTTTAGACTCTTAATATATAGATACCTAAAATCCAAGCAAAGGTAATGATCATAATGGTAGAAAAGAAATGCATACTAAAGTAACAGTTATATATTTTAGGAATAGCTCCCTTGAAAATTATCAGAGTTTGTGGTAATTGTTTTCCCATTAATTTTTAGTAACTGACAAAAAAACCCAATATTTGATAATGACTTATAGAAGAAAGAGAGCTATCTTAGTAATTCTATCATTGTTATATCATCATGGGGATACAAAAGTGAAATGATTTTGCATTTATTTTGTGGTGAGGTAGTGAGGAAAATTCATGTAGAATCATGAGTTTCCATGAGTATACAAAAATAGGCGTATGGATCCCTACTGGAAAATAACAAAATGTAAGGGTAACTTGGGAATCTAATTAGCAAATATTATTGAAGAAGGGTACTTACAAAAAAACATTGCTTTCCATAAAAAATGTACTATGCAGCTATATCTCTTGGGTATATAATCAAGTTTTTTGTCATATATTAAATTTTATACCAGAATTATTTATAACTGGGACTTTGAAGATAGTATATTTATCTAATTTTTCAGTTCATCATCTGTACATTGTTTAAGGAGGGTAAAACCCTGCATTTACAAAAAGAAAGATTTATGTGAAATTTTAAAAGGTCAACCATAAATGCTTATCTATAAGTATCTAAGAACAGAAATGAGAAATTATGTCACTCATATCCTAAATCAGTCACAAATTACTTTATTATTTTCCATTCCAATCTGACATTTACAAAAAATCCAATATTCTAAGATCAAACATTTAATTTAGAATGCCTGATGTATGTAGCATTTTACAAAGCAATATCACAAAAGTCCAACTCTATGCTCAAAGAAATTTACACGTGGCCAAGTGAAAGAGAATATTCACCTCTAATGGACATGGTTTTCTGCAGGTAATAGGTTTGGATTTCAACTTTTGAAAGATAAATGGAAGACTTAAAGTTTAGAAATATTTGATGGGGAATAAAATAAAATAGAAAAGTTATATTACTCTAAATACCAGGAAACAAATTCACAGAGGGATGAATGGGTGGTATTAAATATAATTTACAGAAAATTTAGAAACATATATGAAAAGATATGAAGAAAAGTTATGAAACTAAAATCTGAAAATTTTAGTTAACTGTGAATAGTGTAATATGGACTAAAAAATATAAAAATGGTAGGTGAATTAGAAGATGACAGAATAATAGAGGACCCTATGCTTGTCTGGTCCCTCAAACACAGCTGGATAAATATCAAATCATTCTCAACACCCAAGAAATCGATCTGAGGACTGAGAGAACAAACTACATACCTAGCTTGAGAGAAGAGGCCACATTGTGGATGATAGGAAGTGTGGAGATGTGATTTGGGGGAGAAAAGGATCATGGGTGCTGTGGAGGGGGGAAGGGATCCTGATCACAGAAGGAAGAGACAGACAAACAGACAGAGACAGAGCAGAGACAGAGACAGAGACAGAGAGAATCAGTAGTGCACAGAGGATTGCATAAGAGAAATATCACTGACTGGGAAAACGAAAGGGAATGATTATTGTGAGTGTTTACAACCAGCAGAGCTCAAAGACTAGAGTTTTAGGCTTCTGTGCCAGTGTCCTGGCAGGCACAGTTGTTGGTGCTGTGGAGAGGGCAGAGGTCTTGGAGCAGATCTCCTGGGACTCACTGGGAAAGATTTTTCCCCTCTTCTTGCAGTGAATCTGGCAAAGGTGGCTTTGCCTCTCAGGGGACAAAAGAGCTGATGGGTGCCATTGCTCCCCCACTCCTTACAAATGAGAGCAGGGACACCTGTTGAGGGTAGCTAGCTAATTCAGACTTAGGCTTTTTGCTGCACTTGACTCTAGAGTCCAAGCTCCTATGCATTGGTGCAACTGTCTTTCTGGGACAAACTGGCACCAGCTCCAGCACAGGAAGCCCCTCTCCCAGAGGACCAGCATGAGTTTGTGCCATGTTAGGTCCCTAAAGTTTGGAGTTTTGAATCTCAGCTGCATGGCACTGCCAGGCAGGCAGATTGCATGGACACTGACATGGTGAAGGTAGGGATCTGAGGGATACCTGGGACACACAAGGGAAGATGGTTTGCTCCTCAGTAACAGTTTCCTAGACAACCATAGGCACGAACTTCCCTCTTCAGGGACAAGACAGAAGGCTGGTGACATTTTTTCTACCCCACCCATTAACACCAAATGACTCATGTGACCCAAAAGGTGCCAAAAGTGGACACCTGAACTGTTTACATCAAGTCCTGCTCCCCTGAACTCTACAGGTACTTCTTTACTAGGACAAGTGTGTCTGAAATCCAGAACAGCAGGCCCCTCCCCCTGAAGACCAGCATATACCCCCTGCACCCACCTAGTCTACTGACCATAGAGTTCTGCAAAGCTTCATCTCTAATGGAAATAGGATCAGGCCTTTTTTAACAAGCAAACCAGAGCACATCTATTTAAAATTCACCACATGCTGCACAAGGTCCAGACACTCCCCACTGCAAGCAAGGAGAAACTGTGCAGAGGACTTACCTGAGGGAAAGAGCAGCCAAAACACAACAGCAGAGTATGTACAGCATACACCAGAAACACTTACTGAAGCACCAAGTCCTGAACAGTATATGATTTCTTCTTCTTCTTTTTAAATGTTTTATTTATTTCTGAGAGAAGGAGAGAGAGAGAGACAAAGTGTGAGCAGGAGAGGGTCAGAGAGAGAGGGAAACACAGAATCTGAAACGAGCTCCAGGCTCTGAGCTAGCTGTCAGCACAGAGCCCGACTTAGGTCTCGAACCCACGAACCGTGAGATCATGACCTGAGCTGAAGTCAGACGCTTAACAGATTGAGCCACCCAGGTGCCCTGACCTCTTCTTAATATAGTATTACTCTCAGGAGCTGGGAACATAACAAGCTTTCCCAACACAGAGAAGACAGAGACCTAGGCAAAATGCCAAGATGGAAGAATTCATTTCAGAAGAAGGAATAAGAAAAGGTCATGTCCAGAGATCTAATAGAAACAGATATAAGTAATATGTCTGATACTGAATTTAAAACAACAATCATAAGAGTCCTAGCGAGGCTTGAGAAAAGCATAGTAGACACCAGAGTGTCCTTTACCACATAAATAAAAGACATAAAACAGGCCAAAATAAAAAACACTATAACTGAGATATAAAAATGATCTGATGTAATGACCATAAGGATGGAAGAATCAGAGGAACAAGTAAGTGATACTGAAGACCAAATTATGGAAAATAATGAAAGTGAAAGAAGAAAAGAAAAAATATTAGATTATAAATGTAGACTTAGGAACTCAGCAACTCCATAAAGTGTAATAACATTCATATCATAGGAGTCCCAGAGGAAAAAGAAAAGGAAAAATGTCCAAAGGTTTATTTGAGAAAATTATAGCTGAAAACTTTCGAAATTTGGAGAAGGAAACAGACATCTAAATCCAGGAGGCACAGAGAACTCCCATCAAAATCAACAAAGGCAGGCCAACACCAAGACATATCATAGTAAAATTTGTAAAATAGAGAGATAAGGAAAAAATTCCTAAAAGCAGCAAGGAAAAGGAAATCCCTAATTTACAAGGGAAGACAAGTAAGGTTAGCAGCAGACCTCTCCACAGAAACTTGGCAGGCCAGAAGGGAGTGGCACAATATATCCAATACACTAAATGGGAAAAATATACAGCCTAGAATACTTTATCCACAAGGCTATCATTCTTAATAGAAGGAGAGAGGGTTTCCCAGACAAAAACTAAAGGAATTAATTTTTCCTACTCAAAGGATACAAAAATAATGATCCGAAGGGGCACATGCATCTGAACGTTTATAGCAGCATTATCAACAATAAATTATGGAAAGACCCTAAATGTCTATTAACTGATGAATGGATAAACAAGATACACACACAAACACACACACATGCACACACACACAAACACACATAGTGGAATATAAGAAAGAATGAAATCTTGCCATTTTCAATGCCGTGGAGCTAGAGTATATTACACTAAGTGAAATGAGTCAGTCAGAGAAAGACAAATGCCATATGATTTCACCCACATGGAATTTAAGAAACAAAATAAATGAGCATAGGGGAAAGAAAAAAGAAGAAACAGAGGGAGGTAAACCATAAAAGAGACTCTTAACTATAGAAAACAAACTGAGGGCTGCTAGAGGAGAGATGGGTGGTGAATGGGCTAAATGGGTGATGGGTAGAGGGCACTTGTTGGGATGAGCATTGGGTATTATATGTAAGTGATGAATCACTAAATTATACTCCTGAAACTAATATTACGTTACATGTTTTTTTTTAATTTTTTTTTTTTATTTCTAAGAGAGAGAGAGAGTGTGTGAGCAGGTGAGGGTCAGAGAGAGAGGGAGTCACAGACTCTGAAACAGGCTCCAGGCTCTGAGCTGGCAGTCAGCACAGAGCCCGATGCGGGGCTCGAACCCACGAACCGCGAGATCATGACCTAAGCGAAAGTCAGACACTTAACCGACTAAGCCACCCAGGCGACCCTGTTACATTATATGTTAACTAACTAGAATTCAAATAAAAACTTGAACTATTAAAAAAATTTAAAAATACCAAAAATATTATATATGCATATCACTCTTATGACAGTGAAGCAAATTATATACTTGAGGTTTTGAAGGGAGAAAATTATACAATTTTTATAAAATTCATAGTTATTGATGAAGTAACATGTCTACTTTTGGGCAACAGACTTTAAAATGACTTTAAACAATACAAATGCATTAAAAAATTAATTCAATAACTGATTCAAAATATCTGCTTTTCACTTAACTAGACTCACTTGACTAGTTACAAAAATGTATAAAATAGAATCCTTATCCTTAAGGAGCTTTTATAATGTAAGATAACAGGTCCATAAACAACTGTTAAGCATGTGGAAATGGTATAAAGGATATATATACCAAGAATAAATATAGTTGACTTGGGAAAACATACTAACCTATGATAACTTAAGGTATTACTATTATCTGGACTTATCCCTCAATATACTATTTCCTGACCTCTCAAGAGTCCTGGGATAATGCAATGAGGACAAATGTCTGTCGGTATTGTAGTCTTAGTAAATGCACCGATACCTCGTAATCAGGTTTTATGAGTACAGTGTGTTATTCTTCTCAATTAAAAACTACTTTTCTTCCATCAGAATGAAAATGCACTTATTTAAAAAAAAAACATCAGGGACACCTGGTCGGTTAACTGTCCACTTTGGCTCAGGGTTATGATCTCATGGTTCGTGAGTGTGAGCCCCACATCAGGCTCTGTACTTTCAGCACAGAGCCTGCTTTGGATCCTCTGTCTTCCTTTCTCTCTGCTACTCCCTCACTTGTGCTCTCCTTTCTCCTTCAAAAATAAATAAGTAAACAATTAAAAAAAGCATCAAAGTGACTAGAGTATGATCCTACAAATACAATCTTTATGCCCAGTTTGGAACAGTTTATTTGCAATAATTTCATCCAGTGAATACTGTATAATCTGTGGGATTTGGTGTCTGAGCCATTCCACCTAAACTTAATCAGGCTGGCCCTACCTCTTGATTGCCTCTCAGACTTCTGCAATTGTCCAAGCAGCCTTCTTTGTTTTTAGTGGCTCATATTAATTAAGAGTATGTCAAGACCCATTTTGCTGTCTTTCTTTCTTTTTTTTTTTTTTCACCTGAGGTACAGGAGCTGCTCAGCTAGTTTCTGGATTTCTTTTAGAGGAAATTGTTCTGTATGTTGCTATAAAATCCGTGTGTTGGGGGAGGAGGTGAGTTCAAGTGCCTGCTATGTTCCCATCTGGAAGAAGAACACCTATGTCTCTGTATTCTTTGATTTGTGGCCTCCTTGCTTCATCTTCGAAGCCATTAATAGTAGGCTGAGTTTTTCTCGTGCTTTAAGTATCTCTGACCTCCTGTTCTGCCACATATCTCTAACTCATAAGTATTCTACAAGACTTCACTTTTCAAATTTTATCATGAAAAACATCGCCTTCTTAATGTGCAATTTCAGGAAAATATAACCATTTCTAAAAATACATAAATCTCAGTTTTATATGCCTATATGCAAAGTATAAAGGTATATAAAACTTAAAAAAATTAAATATAAATGATAAAAGCATTCTGTTAGGCGAATAGAGAGAGGCAAAATAGATGTAATCCATAATACTGTCCTTTCAGCTGGATGCCCACATTGTTTATCACCATCCATTTGCAGATATTATATTTTAGAATTTTTTGCCAATGGGGAAAATGATGTATATTTAAATTATGAAACAGTCACATCTTGATACTTTTCTTCAATTTCAAGATGTTCATATTAAAAGAAAATGGTGACATATTCTGTGATGGCATATAGATCAAACCAGTATTAAAGATATATATATATATACTGTTGGAGGCAGATATCAGAAGTAAATAATAATGTTTATGATTATTATACCAAAATTTTATTTTCTTCTTAGAAATAACGAGCATCTTATCACTGGAAGCATATAAACCTACATGGTATACTTGTAATTCAGATTGATTCAGAAGATAATTACAAATTGGGACAAAAAGGTGGATAGACTTTAAGATATCTTCTCATACAGAAAATCCATGATCCTTAAATAATGCATGGAAGAAATAAAACAATAGACTTACTTCTCTCTTTAGCAATTTCTCACTATTTTTAGAAATATGTTTATATTTATGTTATTGATTGTTACTGTTCTTAAAATGTGTTGAAACAGTAATTTTTACTATTTCGGCCTGATTAGAATTTGTTTCAACTCAGTAAGGTTGGTCTAAACATTATGTACCACAGATGAAGAAATAAGTGTTAAAGAAAATTAATGAAGGCATAAACTGCAAGGGAATAGTCATATCATTTGAGAAGCTTATTTCTCTCAAGGGCACTGTTGTAACTGTTAGCACCATGGTCATAGAAAAAGCCCTTGACTCTACCCATTAACCAGCTAAGAGACCTTGGACAAGCTTCATAGTCCCTTGAGGGCTCAGTTCTTTCATCTGTAGCTGAAAGGATTTAGTCAAGATGATCTCTTAAGATTATTCCCATATCTATGGCTTTTATTATTTCAGGTACCACATAGAACCATATCAAGAGGGGAATATCATTTATTGATTTGGTTAACTTTATCTTAAGTAAGAAATTATATTTAAAATTCTCTGGCAATACTCTTTTACATATTATCAAAATAGCTGAAAATACAACTTTAAGAATGAAGTTTTTCAGTTCTGTTTATAGGCTTTAGTGGAAAAAAACATTTCATGACAAGAGGTAATAAGCAATGCAGCCATTTTTTATAGAAACATAGATATAAAGTTATATATTTTTAGATATTTTCCATCCAGTCTCAGCTATAAATGTCTTTATCACCTACAGTTATCTTTGGAATTAAATCTTTTGAGAGCTGAATGCTATAGACTATTTAATGCTTCAGCAGGTTTAGATGCTTATAACTTGTGAAAAGTTAAAATGTTTTTTCTTTTATTTCATATCTATTCTAAACTTTTATTGTTGCTTTTGAAACAGATATTTTAGAAACAAAAAGAATGTGAGTGATCATCTAGCCCCATTTTGTCATTTTAAAATTAAGACCACAAATTATTTTCACTCCTCTCATGAAGAGGTGATCGCTGCATCCCTTGCTGTTGAAGCTCTGAAGTGTTCCCTGTGCAAAGTCCCACATGCTGAGGTTGTTGCCATGCTGGAGAGGCCACCAGTACCACTTCTGATTGGCAACAGCAGCTGAGTTTGGCCTTTTGCCATTCCCAAGGAAGTATTACATGACAGGAATTGCTTTGGATCCTCCCTCCCAGCCCATCTGCCAAATGAATACCCCTGAATGACTTCCGTCAAAACTACATGAAAGAGGAGAATCACCTATTTGCTGTTACATTATCAATTCATAAAATTATGAGATATAATAAAATGATTGTTGTCCTAAGCAACTTAACTTTCAGATAGTTTTTTTTGCTTGTTTTTGTTTTTACTGCATCATTAGATAAACAGAATTTGATATATCTAAAATATTAGATTTAGATTCGTTATTTTAAAAAAAATTTAATGTTTTATTTATTTCTAAGAGAGAGAGACAGCATGAGCAGAGTAGGATCAGAGAGAGAGGGAGATGCAGAATCTGAAACAGGCTCCAGGCTCTGAGCTAGCTGTCAGCACAGAGCCCGACACGGGGCTTGAACCCACAAACTGTTAGATCATGACCTAAGCTGAAGTTGGATGCTTAACTGACTGAGCCACCCAGGCACCACTAGATTTAGATCCATTAAATTTAGGTTTGATAAGTCTAAAATGTGTGGTTTGGGTCTGGGGACAGGGCAATAGGCAAAAGTCTGTCAAACCTTAAAGTGACTAGCATAGAGGACTTGCAGGAGGTTGAACAAAGAAATTACTAATAGCTGGCAGAAAGTTTGGTAATACTGCTAACCTGGAAAATATACAGTGTACCTAATAAACTTGATAAGCTAGCTAAGATGATTTCTGAACTAATAAAAATTAGCAAAAAGAAAGATGAAATGAGTAATCAATTGCTAATAGAATATGGAGTGAATATAAAGGGCTTAGGACAACCAGCAAGTTGTCCTTAAAGTAAGAGATGGTCTCAGGGTAGAGATAAAATCTAATGCACTGCTAGTAGAACACAGCCCATAGTTGTAAGATCGTTTAAGACTTCAGAAAGATTTAAGGCTGATCTAATGTACCCTCTCAGTAAACAAAAAGAAAAAGGGCACACCATATAGATGCTCTGAGACACACAATAGTGCTTAGTGCACAAACAACAACCTCACAGGAAAACCAAGATCGAGAAAGATTTACCACAAAAAGATTTATGGGTTTGGTTTTGTCTAATGAAACAGATTAGGAATTAACACCCAAAAGGCTCATGAGATGTTAAAGGAATTATATTAACATAGAACAGGACAGAATGAGAGAAAAAAAAAATTAAAGTCTTGAGATAACCAAAACTCTCTATATAAGAAGTATTCTAAGAAAACTAGATTTTGAAAATAGATTTTATGGAAATGTCTACATTATGTGGAAAAGGAAGTTTTCACCATCCATTTGCATATATTCTATTTTGGAAATTTTGCCAGTGGAGAGAAGCCAAGAGACATGTAGAATTATACTCAAAGACCAAGACTGAACCTCAATTGGGAAATGAAAATATTTACCAAATCATATTTAAGAATTGCTGTAGGATAGTGATTGCTATGTGTCTTATTTTCTCCCTTCTGGAAAAGGGATATTTACTATGATTATCCTACAACTGTTCCTTTTTGGAACATTAGGTGGGTGGAGGACAGATCATTTGTCTTTTAATTTCACAGATATACAGTATCAGAGTAACTTTATTCAAGGACAAAAAAAAAAAAAAAAACACACACAAAAACTAAAACAAGATACTTTTATAGCCACATCTGATTTAAATGATGTGATTCTGGATCTTAAACCTGAGCATAATAGAATGAGACTTTTGGTGACTCTCACATGATGAAGGAAGATCAGTACTGTTGTAGGCAAGGCATGGACTATAGTGGTTTCAGCATGGAAGCAAATGATTTGAAACTTCTCTCCTGGGTATGCAGGTCAATAATCCCACCCCTTGTGGTTGAGACTACTTCAACCAGTGTAATACTGCAGAAGTGGTGCTAAAATGTCAAATACCATGCAACTTTCTCCTTCTTCTTTCTTGGTGCCCTGACTTACCATAGAAGAAGTCTGACTGCTCCATGGCTGCCATACTGAAGAGGCCACAGTTATACATTTTGTTGTCAACTGAGCTGAATTCAGCCTTTCAGACACACCCTCCAACTTACCATAGGTGTGTGTATGCATTTGCACCTTCCAGTCCAGACTACCTAACACTTAAATATCAACAAGTGATCTCTATTATGTCACATGAAACAGTGGAATTATGCAGCTGATCTCTGTTGGAAGATCTGACCCAAAAAATTTGTGTGATACAGTAGAGTGGTTGTAGGAGTTTTACCACTAAGTTTTGTGGTCATTTGTTCCACAGCAATGGATATCTGGAACATACACTTTCTCCTTTAAAGATCAATCTTTAAAAGATAAAATTATGGCAAGAAGAAATGAAGTAATTTATGCAAGTTTATGCAATAATATAAGGGCTATTGCAGTGCAAAACCAGGACCCATATCTTTCTCTTCTTTCAACTGTACCCCATTGTCTTGACAAGATGCATTTTGCTGTATGATGCTGTCTTATAATGTTTAGAAATCAAATAATCAACTTTTTGAAAGTCAAACATGCTATTTTTAGTCCTTCTGCTTCTTTCCTTTTACCTGAATGTCTTTTACTATTTAGTATTTTGAGACTCTTCCCATGTATGAAAATAAGAAATATAGGTGGATTCTAATTTTTAGTGGACTTCAAAATCGAAATACAGGGGAGCCCAAAGACACCAGTTTTGAGTCTGGACATCTGCGATTACATCTTTTCTGTTTTAACAACAGCTGTGTTAACCGAAGTGAGACTCATTTTCTAACTTCTCTTGATAAGACAGTGAGAAATTAGCAATAGAACTTCCTGAAACCATCAAGAAGAAAAATGTCAGTGACATTGCATACAGATGTAAGAGATATTAAAATAGAAGGCTTCTGTGAGAGGACACCCAAACCTGTGAGAAATTTTTGGCTCTTACTGCCAATAATTACTACAATGACTATATATTTCATAGAAATATCAAGTGTTTTATGGTTGAAACTGGAGATCTGACAGGTACAAGAAGAGGAGGTAACAGTATCTGGGGCAAGGAATTTGAGGATGAATGTAGTGACTTTCTTAAGCACAATGTTAGAGATGTTATATCTATGGCTAATAATCACCCAAACACCAGTGGATCTCAGTTCCTCACCTATCCTCACCTATGCCAAGCAGTCATATTTTGACATGAAATACACAGTATTTGGAAAAGTAATAGATATTTTGGAGACTCAAGATGAATTGGAGAAGTTACCAGTTAATGAGAAGACCTATCCACCTCTTAATGATGTGCACACATTATGGACATATCTATTCATACCAATCCATTTGTTCAGTAGCTATAATAGACCTGAGAAGATATTTGGCAAAATCTTCGGGGAACACACCTATTCTGGTTTACCCAGTTTTAATTATGTCAAGAGAGTTTATCACCCTTCTGCTTGTTTACAACCAAAATTTTCTGAACGAGTGGTACCAAGGGGACACAAACAGTTTTTACTCCCATTAGTAGAGCATATACTTTACTATCACTATTATCCAATGTATTTCTTTAAGTTTAATTTTTTAAAGATCTTCTCTCTAATCTTTTACATGTAAAAAATTCATTTAAAAAATAGAAATACATTATTTCTGTGATGAAGACTTAACACCCTATCTATTTCTGCCCCTGTTCACACTGCCATCCCTTATGAGAACTAGAAGCTTTTAATGTTGTCTGCCTTCTGAGCTAGAGTAAATGCAACCCCAGGATCAAGAAAGACTTTATTTAAAGAAATTTAAAAGTTCCAGTTCAGCAAATCAGCATTTCCACACTGAGGTAACTTTTTGATAACTCCTCTCTTTTCTTGTGGTCTCTTCTTACAAGTTTGATTTTTGAGATGAAGCCATTCTATGGTCTGTATCAAGTAACTGAGTCTCTCTCCCTTGTTTTATCTCATGCCTGAGTCCTGTTTTGGATTTCCTGCACATTTCCCCTACGCACACAGGAATTTAGCCCCACTCTGTTCTTGGAGATTCTATATTCTAATCTTGTCATGAAAATTTTAGCCCTAAAGTGGGAATTATGCTACTTCTCTCCAATTTCTTTGGCATCTCTGTAATCCTCTCTGCAATCTTTGCTTTAGTACACAGCTGCCTTAACTTAGTTTTAAGTTACTTAACACCTAACTCCACAGCTTTGCTGGTATTCCTGGACACCAGTGTGATGGCCTCGGCCTGCCTGTCCACCTGTCATGATCCATTATTGTTCAGTACTCACCGTTGTATTCTCCAGATAAAAAGCTTTGCCTGTCTGGCTAGATTCCCATCACTCGATTCTTGTTCAATTTGCAAGAACTGATTTTATCTCAGTGTTGGCTTTTAGCGTCCCACTTGTATCCATCTAAACTCTTTCTGCCACTACTGAGTTCGATATTGGTTGGAGGAGAACAACTCTGTATGATAGTTAATACAGAGGCAGTTATGTCACTCTAATAATCAGATGCATTGTACACCAGTTGTTCTAATAAAATTTTAATAAAAACATATTTTTAAATAACTTATAAGAAAATACTTGTGCTATTCTTTCTTCTTAAGTCTTTGATAAGAAAAATAACTGAAGGCCACAGATTCAGAAATTGAATCTTAATATTTTTAATAAGTGTGTATTTACAAAGATCGCTATTTAAGTGAGAGGAGTAGTTTTTATACTTGCCTCTAAATAATAGAATTCTCACAGTGGAAAAATATGACATATACATTTATATATATAAAACCACAGCTTTTCTCTATGAAATAAAGCATATAACCATGATGTGGTTAATATTTTTATTTAAAAAGTTAATCCTGAACTGGATTTTAGATCAAAGATTTAACATGACTAAATATGTATATTTATATATTATAATAAAATTATAGTAATGCATATTAGTTAATACTATTATTAATATTATTAATTATATATTATAATATACAATATATACTTAGTCATATTAATTCGATATAAATATACATATTTACATCAACTATTGTAATCATTTTTAAGGTAAAAAATGTTTCAAGTTTTTAAAGTGTTCTTTATTATATTGTATGGACTATGGACTATGTTTTGGTCTTGGTCCAATTAGGAAACAGAGCCACATAGTAATTTAAATAGGGGAAGTTCAATATTAAGAATTATTAAGGCATGATAAAATCATAACTGTAAAGATGGAAAGAGTATGTTCTAAAGGACTTCTGCACCTTCTCCTAGAGCTAAAGAAATGTAACAAAGATGGGTATTATTCTTCCTGCTGCCAGAATAGTGTTCAGACCTAGTGTGAACAGTGAAATTTGTTGGATTGCTTGAGTTAAAGCTAGTTTGCAGATATCAAGCAAATGGAAAAATTCAAGCCAAACCAAACCAAAGAAAAACAATCTCTAGACTGCGGCTGCATGGTTGCCACAGGATTGTGTGCTCTGGGTGCACAGATGGGGCAGATAAACACCAAATGTTCTTTCACACTGGCCCTTTATCTAACTGTGGCAAGAGCAAGAAAAAACAAAACACCATTCATCCTAACCAGGAAAGGGAAGCTCTTTTCTGCCTCAGTGTCTCTCCAGCGCCTTCTATTGACAGTTTAATGTCATGTTCACCATAAGGGAGAAAATGCTTGAAGTGTCCTGTATCATGAAGAGCAAATATATTGAAGTGTGAATTTAGATTTTTGAGGTTACACTAAAAAATGCCATAGACATCACATAAGCTACAGCTCTATGTCGTAAATATACATTAAACACAAAATCAAACAACTCTTTTGCGTCACATATTTGTCATATGTAAGTATTATCATAACTGGTATGCAATAACATTCATAATAATCATAAATATTGTAACATTTAAATATTTTAACACTTAAAAAAATTTAGGTGGATAGTATTTATACTTAGATATTTTGAGAAGTTCCCCCCCAAACTGAAACTGATAAAACCTTTGTTCTAGATAAGCTTCGCCATGCTGCCAAGAAACAGTTGAAATTATTCTATGGACTTTGCATCAATCTTTTTTAAAGATCATCTCTATGCCTAAAATAGGGCTCAAATTCATGACTCTGAGATCAAGAGTCATATCCTCTACCGATTGAGCCAGCCAGGTGCCCTTACATCAATCTTTATATTTAGCTTTTATTATATATAAAAATCAGACTTCTGTGTCTTTCTTTTGTCTTAGTTTCTTTGTTAGTCTTCAGATACATGGGAGTGGCAATAATTCACACAAACCAACACTAAATTGTGATTTAGCATCCAGTAACTGTCTGCCCACAGACTAGTTTCATGGGAACCACTAGCAACCATATTGGCCTGAGTGATCAGAGTCACATGTAATCTTTCTGTGCTCAGAACAATATGTATTTCCTTGTTCCATCACTGGCAAAGGAGGACCTATAAGACAGTAAGCGTTTGTTGTACCATATAAAATAAAGAGAATTATAAAGAATTTGACCCTTTCTTGTTATCTAAAGTTTTTTTGTTTTGTTTTGTTTTCTCAAATGGGAGGTTGAAACCCTGCTGGAAGTGTTTGTTGCTGTGCTGAATGTGGACCTCTTTTACCTTCTTGTATTAGCAACAATGCATTGCCAATTTAATGTAGTTTTTGTCTCACCAAAAATTGAGACATTATTTATATTGGTGATCATTAACATAATGATATTTTGTTAATAGTTTTGTTCCTAATGCTTTAATCTCCCAGAAGCAATTGGAACTCATCCTAGAATTAGATTTGTGCTCATTAGATCCACATGAGCTATGTGGTTTTGTTCCGGAAGGTCAGTCACACAGTTAGCCCAGCTTATTGGTTAAGGGTATGCAGTCTGGAGTTAGAATTTTTAATTTTGTCATTGAATTTTAGATTTATCTATTTATTTATTCATCTACTTACTCTTTCAGCAGCTATGAGGCCCTGTACTATGTAAAGGGGATATAGCAGCCAACACGACAGATTGAGCCTCTGCCCTCATTGAACTTACATTCTAGCCCAGAATAGACACACATTAAATAAATAAATATTAACTGAGTTATTGAAAATTTGGGTACATAGTTTGAAGAAGCATATAGGATACAATGAAAGATGGAAGGGAGGTCTAATCTCTCTTGCATGTTAGGGAAATTACACTTGACTTCAGTTCTGAAAAATGACTAGGAATCAACAACGGTGGCGTCAAGAGTCATGAGATTGGGTGAGTTGTCCAGGTGGAAGGAGAGGCCCTTGAGAAAGCCCTGGAGGCGTGGAACAACCTGAAGTGACAGAGGACCTAAAAGAAAAATTGTGTTCTCAAGACGACATGCTGTAAGGAGATTCTGGTGAGGAGGCAGGGGATTCAGCACGCATTACTTAAACTTAGGTGAGAATTTATTAAGTGTGACAAACCTCACTGAACCACATTTCCTTCTGTAAATTAGAAAAAATAATGCCTCTGTTTCAGAAATGTTATAACAAATTAAATAAGGGAATGTTTACAAAGTCTTTGGCACATAGTCTTGTCAGACTACAGGCTGAAGTATTTACAACAGCACAACAATGCAGCTTGTTTCTATTCATTTTTCTAATGCATAGTTTTCACATAATTTCAACTCTAATCATAAATTTTTAAGGAAATGTAAAGCTTAGACTTTTACGTATATACATGTATATAGAGGTGAAATATACATATATATATGAAACTGGAATGTATGTATTTGGAACACAGACACTCAAGTATTTCAGTAAATAAATAATTTAGACTTCAGTTTGAAGAATTGCAACCTTAGACATCTTTCTATTAACATATTTCCACTTTTTCCTAAATCCATGGAAAACACCATTAGCTATGTGTCATCTGTTATAACTTTCTTCATTGGTCTAGTGGAATTGCTTGAGTTTTGAGGTGCTTTCCAATATTCCATTCAATAACCTTTAAGGTATGAGAAACAACAATGGGCTTTCTTGAACCTGTTTTGGAAGAACAGTGGGCCTCGTTGTCAAGGTAACTTGACCTCATTTTCAAGGTGAATTAGAGCACCATAGGAAGGTGTCCTGGTGCTCAGTAGTACCTCAGTAAGTGTTTTATTATTCAAGTGTTGTCAGAAGCAAGCTTGAAGTGGACATATTGTTTTTCACTTTTACCTTTTTAAATAAAAGTTATAAAAAGCTCTTTGAACATCATTTTTTTACCTTTGCATTTATATTTTTTCCTCAGGGAGCATTTCAAATGGTATGTTCTTATTAATCCCTCTCTCCTATTAGATTTGTTTCTCTGGAGTATTATTCTTTTACTTCATGTTTTACACAAGAAACTGACAGCTCTGGCCTTGCTAAAAGGATCCATTGTCTGTTTTTTTCTGATGAAAACACTTGCCCAATGTTCTATTGACCTTTTGAATTTTCCCTCTTTACTTCTTCTGTATCTTGGTTGCAACATGAGCTTTCTTTTCCCAATAACCCACAAGAAAATACACAAATGATAATCAAGAAAGATGTCAGAAACATGAAAACCAGGCGCAGAGATTTGGGCCTATACCGCTGTGAAAGCTTAACCCCTGGTGTTCCGAGAGTAAAAAATATATATCATACTTATCAAGTAAATTGAAAAGGACAACATTTCAGAGATACTTAATGAGACATTAGGATGGTCACACCACCATCTGTGGATACTAGAGGAAGGTTAACATGCATCCATGTGTATGGGGGGCAAAATCTATTTATGGATAAGCCAAAGAGACAAATGTCAGAAATCATCTGATCAAGCCTGTCATTTATAGCTTTTGAATGATTTGTCCAAGGGTATTCTCAGTGGTAGAACTGGAAAACGACCAGGCCTATCACAGTGTGAAGTCTTTTCTAGAGCATGCTATGGAGGGTTCATTTAGGAAAATGGCTACCCTGTCCACCTTTTGGTCATTCTTTTTTATTTTGTGCTTATTTTTGCAGTGGCACACTCTCTGCTAGCAGTTAAGGAAAACTAGTGGTTTTGAAGGGAACACTAAGTTACAATTAATTGATAAAAACTATATCTTTTCCTGTTTGCGTATTATGGGATGCCATGGAAATGACTATCCAGACGAGGAAAAATTAAAAGACTTAATTCTCCCCTGTGAAAATAAAGGAGGAGATTACTCTTTTCCCCCAAATTTTCTTACAGCACTTAAGTTAGAAAGCATATAATTGTAAATACTTCTCATTTCTCTGAAATGTGTATAAATCTTTGGAAATTTAGACAGGACTTTTGTCAGCTTTATGACCCAACAATGCTTTTCTCAAAGAGCTAGGAACCAGCTCTTTGAAATGTAAACATCAACGGAGATTGCATCACTGTTTCCCAGTTTCTGTGGGAGGGTAGGAGTTTTATGTTGGTGGGTGTCTTGCTCCAAGTTGAAAAACTACCTCCTGCTATGAAGGTCTGAGAAGTTTCTTTTACCTCTAGTAGCCAACTAGGTAACACAGGTGATCACCCCAATTACCAAGTAAAGTTAGGATCTACTTGTGTGAAAAAATGATACTGTCAAACCCTCTTATTTGAGGACTAGTTACTCTTTATCTTGAAAACATGCATGTAATGAATTATATCTGCTTGGCTATGTAAGGGGATGAGTATTCTCTCTGTCTTTGTGATCTCTTAATGGGCTGTCTGTTTTGTACATCACATTCTGATCTAATACTTATTCATGAAATGAAAGTATTTTTTTTCCTCTACTACTTTGTGGAGAGGCTTTCTGGGTTGAGAGAAGATATAATAGTTTTAATTATATGTCCCCAATGCAATATTATTTAAAATAAATAGGTACCTTTTAAAATGGGTATGTGTAGCTATCAACCAGGAAAAATATAATGGACCCAATGTCTCCTACCTGAAATAGGTTTACTTAAGTCTTTTTAAGGCATTGAGTATGAATAAGAAGAATTTGTATAGAAGTGGAAAAATCTAATTGATAGCATTAAGAAATTTTCTAAGACAGAGACCAACTTATCTTCACCATCATGATTTTCTTTCTGAACCTGTCATTGTAACTGGATCAGTTGTAAGTAAAATAAACACTGTTGGTGATGATATAAAAAGATTTTCAAAGTGTAATTCAATGATATATTTCAAGAGGGTCCTTACATGTCTCTTATTACATCTTCCTGATTTATAAAGCTTCTGAGAAATGAGAACTATATCAGTAAATAGAATCTAACAAAACTTTTATTAAAATTTATCAAAGAATGCCATTTTCAAATCAGTGTTTTCATCACTATGTCATGAAACAACACACTTAACCTCCTCGCTAGTTGTAAGTCACTGGTGGGTTTCAGCCAAATTTTGGTTTGGTGTTTATTTAACTAAGTTTTTACTGTTGATGTAAACAAACAGAAATTCTTTGATTTGATTAGAAAGACACTTATAATATGATAATTATGAAATGTTAAATAAATAGTGATAATCCTTGGTTGTAATATAGTCTTGAGAATGTGGAATGGGAGACACAAGGAGAGCTAATGGAGTTGTGTGTATCTAGCGTGGATTAATTTCTAGTGAGAACTTTTCACATTGAACTTTCCTGAGGAAACTTTACCTTCGCACCAAAACCAAAGTGGAATATTGATGTATAATCCCTTCACTGATATGAATTAGGGATAATCAGGAGAACACAAATATAACTAGGCTTCTTTGCATAACCAGGGTTTAAGTAAATAATATATTTCCAGAGGGTCATTTAAAGCTCAGCTATTACAAATTCCCAATTACATAGAAGATTATGGGAAATAGGAACTATGTGGAGTCTCCCAGTCTAAGCCTGCTATTTCCAGACATTGAGTGAGTCTGAACATGGCCCACACTTGCTAACACTATGGAGAATTTTGGAGGAATCACAGACTGAGAATTTTAATTGTTAATAAATTCTCTGAAATGAAGGGTCTTTCTATTGTAGACTGGCATGAGACTAACTTGAAGAGGTTCAATAGAACCTGAGAAGACAAAAAAAAAAAAAAAAGTCTACTTAAGAGTTGTACATACTTACCTCAAAGTGTACTGAAAATTTCCAGAATAAAGTAACATGAATGAAAGACTGCATAGTCGGCCTCATTACCCATCCAGGTCAATAGTACAGAACCTCAGGCTGGACATCTGTATCTAGAGTCCTAACTATCCATATTAAATATAGAGCTGTCTCTTCTCCCACAAGCATAAATGAGACTCTAACTTTTTTTTTTTTTCTGTACTTAATATAAATATTCTCCATGGCCTAGTCTTGATAGCTCTTGGGAGCATTCAAGAGTAATGGGCATAATATATCTGATTAGTACCAAGTATAATTTCCCAGTGAAACACCCATGTGTTTTCACTTTCTGAGTAACTATAGGGTTGGTGTCATTGCTACCTGCACCACATTCATCTGACTCAGGACTGATATCCGATTCTGAGTGTCAGTTTTGCTTCTTACTCCAATTTCCCTATCAATTTGGTGGCCATAAATCACAGAAAGGATGAGGAGAAGAGGAGGCAGAGCTACACCCTGGCTCCTATATAGACTCTAGGACCTGACTCATATATGGTTAGGGGTCATTGGATAGTGCATTAAAGTTCCCAGGTTCTTGATGAAATCAGAAAATACAAGTATGAAAGATGTATGATAGACTCTTGCTTTTCTCTTGTTAGATATCTCTGGCACTTACCAGAGAGATCAATCTGTTTTTCTGGCCTTGGCCTCTGTGAGGCCACTGTGAGGGAAAACAAATGCCTCTCAGATGGTCCTGGAGGCAGGGGGTGTTGGGTGCCTTTGTCCTTGCCCTGTTTTAGATACCTCATCACCTGTTATTCTCCAATTAAACTGCACTTTACTCTGACAACAGCCCAAATATAAGAGGAGACCCATGGAACTGATTCTATTCAACCAATTTTGTGTGATTCAACTTACAGTTCTTCATAGAAGCACTCAGGTAAATATCACAAAACCTTGTAGATTTGGGAGAAAAGGGAAGAAATCATGACCTTTGGTAAGGAAAACAGTGTAGACAAATGAGATCTGTAGTTGGCAGTAGTTGGACCTCTCCTACAATATCTGAAATCTGTCAAACATATTTGCCACAGCAAAGCAAATACCATGTTTTTTTTTTAAAGATCTACATCTTTAGATGCAGTGATGTATGTGAGAAATTTCTTTACCTTTTATTGTCAAATCCTAGACTGTAGAGTGCCTTTGCCTCTTTCTTGCTCTACATTATAAACCTTCTTACAGAAAAAGACACCAAGTGGCATTATGTCCAAAATGCTTGTATTTTATCCACATGTTTCTTTTGTCATCGAGGAGTGAAGCATTCTTTTCAACATTCATGTACTGCACTTATACATGTTAATTTATGCTCATGTTAACTGTTTATTTGTGTTTGTTTCTTAGGACAAAGTTAGAGTGACTCTATTTTCTGGATCATGTTATACATTGACTCTTTTAATTATAATGAAAACAATATTCCATGATACTAGGGGACATACATCTGACAAAAAGATTATATCTGCCCTTTTATATTCTTTCAGGCTCAATGGACAGAATGTATTTAAATAAAATCTCCACTGTTTTCACCACTATGTATGATGGGAGAATATCTCATTTATTGAAAATCCTGAACCTCCAACCTGGCATTGTTCCTTTGTAATTAGGAGCCAACTACAGAGAGAGCACCAAAGCATTGGCAGAGAGTATCTGGCTCTTGCGCTAGCAAAAAAGAGAAGGTGTCTTATCCACTTTTGTTTTGTATCTCAGAGAGAAGTTATGGCCATCATATAACTCGACTCACAACTTCAACCAATGAACTAATTCTATTGACCATTCTCTGGCAAAATTCATTCTCTTACTAAAGGATACATCTCTGTAAGTAGATTAGAGAGATAAATATTTGAGGAAGGCATTTGTATGCATTATTTATTTCTCTTTAGTTCGTATATCCTATAAGGAAGGATGTGATAACTTTAATTAGAACAACAACCACAATTTTGTAGTAATTTCTGTTCCCCTAAAAAAGAGACATCATTGCATGGTGAGTATAGGGAGATAAAGCCTCAGGAAAAATATTTGGTGGATCTACCATAATCCCATTTAACAAGCTCTAGTGTTAGCCCCTTAATAGGAATTTGGTGTTGTCAGCAATTATTTGATTGTCTTTATAATATTCTGAGATTTAAAAAATGTCATTCTAGACACAATTGTCAAGAAGGTAGGTCTCTACTAACAATTAAGCCCATAATCCCAAAGCCGTATGTTACCAGTTCAGCATGATCCCTCAGAGAATAATAATTTATGTGTGGTGGTGGTACATTGTTCCTAAAACCCTACACTAACTACTGTGGGGATTATAAAATGACCAAAACACAGGCATTGTGTTCACCTAGCTCTTAACCTAAGAAAAATTACACACATATACAAATGACCTCAATAATATTTAGAGTGAGTGTGAATTAATTTTTTAATAGTTTTTATTTATTTTTGAGACAGAGAGAGACAGAGCATGAGTGGGGAAGGGGCAAGGAGAGAGGGAGACACAGAATCTGAAACAAGTTCCAGGCTCTGAGATGACAGCACAGAACTCGATGAGGGGCTCGAACGAACCATGAGATCATGACCTGAGCCGAAGTCGGACACTTAACCGACCAAGCCACCCAGGTGCCCCAGAGTGAGTGTGAATTAATAAGATCTGTGTCTGCTCAATAAGCAATAAAGATCTATGTAAAAGAAAATGAATTGCTGTTTTGTTATTATACAAAGAAGGGAGAAAATGTGTGGGCAACACATTTTCCCAGTGGAGGATAATTAGTAAGTTAATTTCTTAGTTAAATTGCCTATGTTTGGGGGCTAAAGAATAATAGATACTTTTATCAGGAGTGATTTGATAGGAATTGCACACTGGTTAAACCAAAAGACAGGGAGGCAGGAAAGCATAATGTTTGTTTTGAGAAAAAAAGTAAGCTAGTATAGCTAGAGTTTAAAGATATAGAAGAAAACACCCAGAAAGAAAGTATGGATCTTGAGCAATGGAGTGCTACTGAATAGCAAGCAACAGTGTTTATGCCACCATTTAGGAGATTTGGTAAATTTCAGAATACTGTAGAGCAGCAAAATAACAAGTCTGGAACTGTACATAATGAAGATATTCTGGCGAGGCAGTAATACCCAGGTAAAAAATTAGTTGAGACGTGCAGTATGTTGAATGGTGTCTCACAAAAAAATCCTGTCTTCCCAGAAGCTCACAATGAGAATGTAGATGATATTATTAGTGAAGCATTTCAAAATGAAATTATCTGAGATTTATGATAGGCCCTAAATGCTATGACCAGAGTCCTTATAAAGAGAAGAAGACTCAGAGAGGCACAGAGAAGAAAGTCGTGTGAAAATGCAACAGGTTGGAATAATGTATCTATAAGCTGAAGACTGTGAAAGATTGTCTACAACCAGCAGAAGTAGGAAAAGGGCATGGGATGGCTCCTCCCTCAGAGCCTCCAGAAGGCACCAATCCTGCCACTGCTTTGATTTCAAGCTCCTGTCCTCTTTAACTAAGCCACTCAATTTGTGGTGATTTGTCACGTCAGCCCCAGAAAATCAATCTAAGAGGCAGTAGCAGACATTCAAATGAAGCATAATGGTCTGAACTAGAGAGGGAGGAAGTGAAAATAGAAGGGAACATGTGGACACAGGATTTACTGTAAAGTTTATGTGTCACAGACCTTCACCTGAATTATGCACGGAAACTGTAAATTCTTTTTTTAAAATGTTATTTAATTTTGAGAGGGAGAGAGAGACAGTGTAAGGGAGGGTCAGAGAGAGAGGGAGACACGGAATCTGAAATGGGCTCCAGGCTCCGAGCTGTCAGCACAGAGTCCGATGTGGGGTTAGAACCCACAAACCCTGAGATCATGACCTTAGCAGAAGTTGGGAGCTCAATTGACTGGGCCACCCAGACACCCCAGGAAATTCTTAAATAAAGCCCACATAACATATAAATGAAAGTGTATGAAGCCTGGACTAGCCCCTGTCTACATGACATGGCAAGTAACCTATTTAAGTAAGTTGCAATGTAAGAGAGAATCCAATGTATTCGGTTTGGCAATCTCAGATGGTGGTGATATTCTTTATCAGAAACAATAAACTTAGAGAAGCAGCTTTTTTGCGAGTAAGTAAAAATCAGGTTTCCTAACAACTGTAATCTACTCATCATCCAAGATGCAGTCCACTGCTGGATTTGGCCTGTGGTAGGTAGTTTGCTAACCCCTGGTACAAAGAAACAACTCTAAAGAAATGTGTTCAGTGGTATAATAGGGGTATGTGTATGGTGCAAAATCTTCACAAAGCAGGGGAAGCAGTTTGTTGCCACTGTGTACTGGGAAAGCCTTTCTAGCTTCTATTGTGAATTAGGTTTATTTGGCTTTTTTCTGGAGAAAAAAAAGTTTGTTGACCCATGGTTTAGACCACAGTCTCCCCGGGAAGTGGCTCCATTGTTTTTTCATCTTTGCAGCACTGAGTACAGAGCACATCAAATAGTAGATGCTAATTCATCTTGGAAAATGGAGAACCTGAGTCTTGGGTACTGATAGGCTACCCAAATGGAGATATAAAGAAGGTGTTAAAAAATATGGATCTTGAATTCAGGAAAAATATTGGGACTGGCAACATGGGTTTAAGTGATCAACACAGAAGCAGTTGCTAACACTCTAAAATTGACAGAGAGCTCTGAGGGGGAGGCTGTTACAAAGGAAAAGACCTGAGGATAAACTTTGATAAATACAAGTACCACATTGGTGGCTGCAATGAGTATAGACAGGCATTTTAGATATGGTAACTGTGGAGCCAAAGAGATACTTTAAATAAATATATTCAATAAAGCAGTGAAATGGAACTTTATTGTAACTCTTGACTTTCTCTGGATTTTTCTTGTTTGGCCCATCACTTATGGGAAATGTCAAGTGATTCTGAAGACCACCTGGAGTTGCTTTAACTTCTATCCCCTGAGAAGCCTCAAAAGGTCAAGTATCATCTCCTACTGCTTCTCAGAGATGCCTTTACATCACAGAGTTCCTAGTTAATCTTCCCCAGTCCTGTAAAATTCACATGTGCCAGTGCTCGAGATAGAAATGACACACATTCTTTCAATTTTGGAAACTGAGCTTTTTCTCATAGACTCAAGGGGATAATCCCACATTTTAAAGACAGATTTTAAAATATTGAAAGCTATAAAAGATTAGAGTAGCTCTTTAAAAATTCCCTAAAAAGCACATTATGCAATAATAATGTACACTGTCTTAAAAATATATGATTTAAATTTCAAAAATAAAGTATGGAGTCAATTTAGAGATACCTGTTAGTCACAATAAGGTGGTATTTAAAAATATATGCACACATATGCATGTATACATATAGAAACCAAAACACACACACATAAACACGTGTGTTCATTACTCAACAAAAGTAATAAATGCTCTGAGATCTTACTGTATGCCAAGGATGAACTAAGTGACTGCAATATTCAGTTGTTTATCCTTCCGGCAACTCTGAGGTAAAGATAATATATATATATATTTTTTTTACATTTTTCAATTACTATTTTATATAACCAACACAAATAAAATCCCAAAGGAGTCTTAAAATAAACCAAAAGCTTACTCCTCAATTTAATTCAAGAAATTGTTTATTTAGCACCTTCTATCTGCTAATCAGTATTCCATATCCTTAGACAAAATGCCTTACTTCTGCATAAGAAAAGATATATTAATGCAGTCATGGACATCAAAGGAGCTGTTTGCCCTCAAGGTAAATACCAGTCTCCATGCTAGAAGACAGAAACCAAACTGTAAACATCTCTCAAACGGGACACTTTCAGGTTCTTAAAAAAAAAATTGACAGCCAGTTACCAATGGAGCACTGTTATTTTGCCTTATTCTTTTCCGTTTCCTTCTTCTTGCTTTCACTTGACACTTGGTCCTATCTTTTCCATTTCAATAATCCTCCACTCACTTCAAATGGATTGGGAAGATATGCAACTGTTCAGACTTCTTCCTTGTTATTTCCTAAGTCGTGCTCTTAAAACTCTTGTTTCACTTTAAAAGCCTGACTAATTTCTTTCAGTCGGGGGAAAGGTAGAGAAAGAGGGAAGATACAGATAGCGGCGCAAGTCCCCGGGGCCTGGTGGCAGCCATTGGCACCTGGCCTGCAGGAAGCCAGGCTGCTGGGCTTCCCAGGCCTCTTGTAACTGCCTGCCCCGCCCCACATGCACTGAGACGGGAAGCGGGGCTGCCGTTACCGGGCTCTCTGAAGGCCCAATCCTGGGCTGCTGGTGTTTGGTGTCTTTCCGGGATCTTCAACGTGAGGACCTGATGGCGTGCCTGGAGGTAAAGCCTGCAGAATCATCCCTCCTCCCACCTCCGGACTGCATCCAGGAGATTCTCACTCTCAACGTTCATTACCACTCAGCCTCCAGCACCAGTTTCTGGCTCCGGCTGCTTGTGCTCCAAGAAATTGAAAAAGTCCTTTCAGCCGCGCTAGGTCTAAAACTGTAAGTGTAACAATTCGCTATTTCTGTTTCGGTGCCTTTTTACATCTGTAACCTGGACTGTTACGCTTTTCGTTTACGCTTACTTCAACTTCAGTGGAGTGACTATGTTGCTTAAGAATGTGCCTAACAATGGGTGGCTCAGTTAAGTGGTTAAGTGGCCGCCTTCGACTCAGGTCCTGACCCCATAGTTTGTGAGTTTGAGCTCTGCATCTGGCTCTGTGCCGATACCTCAGAGCCAGGAGCCAGTTTTGGATTCTATGTTTCCTTCTCTCTCTGCCCCTCCCCTCCTCAAAAATAAACAAACATTCAAAAGTTGCAAAAAAACAAAAAACAAAAAAAGAATGTGCCCATCAAGGGATCTAGGCCCTGTGGATCACTTCCTGATATAGTCATAGTTCAAAGCAGACAAAATTGTGATATGATAATCATATTGAAGATACAGAAAGAAAACCAATGTGAAATTCTCTACAAAATTGTATATGATTTTTAAAAAATTTTTTGAATGTTTATTTTTGAGAGAGAGAGTGAAAGAGTGCAAGTGGGGGAAAGGCAGAGAGAGAGAAGAGACACAATCTGAAGCAGGCTCAGGCTCTGAGCTGTCAGCACAGAGCTGTACTCTGGGCTCAAACTCACCAACTGTGAGATTATGACCTGAGCCAAAGTCAGATGCTTAACTGACTGAGCGCCTAATTGAATATGGTTTTTAATGAAAGTGATCAGGAATTGAGAGACTTAAGCTATAAGATAAATGCCTTTAGTATGGTTTTCAGTAACCTCTTGGGTTATAATAGAGATTTGCCAGCCACAAGGAATGCAGCATGTAAAGAAAATCTTTACCTGACTGATGTTTCAGTCACTGGTGTTATTATTTGTCTCTGCAATGAACCTGTACTGGTTTTGCTTAGGACGGTGCGCAGTTATAGACGGCACACCAGCATGTCATCTTCATGAAATGGCCTTTGTGGATAATGATAGTGACTTTGATGATTTGAAAGGAGAACTAGATAAATATATCAAAAAATACCTTGTTGGTAAAATGAAAGTAGTAGGAAATACAAAGTGTGAGGAAATGATTCGAGGAAGAATGATTGGAGCAGCCTGTGCTACAGAAGTTCTGGTGTTGCTGGACAGCCACTGTGAAGTGGATGTCACGTGGCCGCAGGCCTTGCTGTCTGTCATCAGGAGGACCGGCAGTCCACGGCTTGCCCACCAACTGATATGATCAGTGCAGATGTGCTTGTCTACAGCTGGTTGTCCTCTGTGGTACAGGGAGGAGTCAGCTGGGGGCTGCACTTCAAATGTAATCTTGTTCCCTTTTCTGAGCTATCAGGACCAGATGGAGGCAATGCACCAGTAAAGTCACCTGCAATGGCTGGAGGATTGTGTGCCATGAATAGACACTATTTCAGTGAATTGGACAGTATGATAGTGGCATGTGTATCTGGGAAGGAAAGACTTAGAAATATTGCTTAGAATCTGAATGTGTGGTCAACACATTCTGAATGCTCTTCAACATCCCTTGCTCTAGAATAGGACATATTTTCTGAAAAAAGGGCAACCATATGGATCTTGTAAAGGTCAGGACACTATGACACATAACTCTTTGAGGCTGATACATGTTTGGTTGAATGAATATAAGGAACATTATTTTTCCTTAAGACCTGATCTGAGGACCAAAAGCTACGGAAATATTGGTGAGTATGTTGAAATGAAGAAGAAATTGGGTTGTAAATCATTTAAATGGTATCCAAATAACATTTACCCAGAAATTCAGGTATCTGTGCAAGGACAATGTAGAAGTAGGCACAGTGAGTGAAAATATCTTGGTTAAGAAAACTGTTGCATTGCCCAGAGAAAAGCCACAGAAGACTTGAGGATGGTCTGAACTAAGGCAGGACTTGATTGGTTACCTTACATGTTATGCATTGGAATTTTTCATCTAGAAATTATGATATAACTGCATTAAAAACAAAGGATTCTAGTTCAATCCATTGCTTCATATCCATTAGTGCTTTATTTATCATGCACAAAAAAGTTTAAGAAACCCTAGATATTCAAAGATAAATAAGACTAAGCTTATTTCCCCCAAAGAACATACAGTATACCATAGGAGATGAATAGATGCTAATGCTGCTATTCATTTATTCACTGGAAGTCAAGGTGAAGAAGGAGAGAAATTCAAGGATGACTCCCAAAGAATGGGAGGAAATGTGGGCTTCACCAAAGAATGCAGGACAAAGTGGAAGATCGCAGCTAGAAAGGTAGATGATAAACTAAAAGTATGAAAGACAAAATAAAAATTCTGTGATGTATTAAAATGTTTTTTGTGAAGAAATGAATATACCTGGAAGAATATTATATCAACAGGTTTACAGCTATGGAAGTTATCAAAACTGAAGATAAAGAATTCCACGTCATCTCAGTCTAATGGGAAAACATTTTACCACAGGACAAAATGAAGTAAAAAGACACACTTTGAGTTGGCAGTGTAATGAGGGATTAATATAGACTGCATTGTGTATAACCTTGCAGAAATCACTTCACTTCTGGTACCCAATTTGCTCTTCAGTAAAATTAGAAAATAAAACTAAGAATTTTTCCAAAACTAATGTATGCTTTGAACGAATCCAATCTTTTTCTTGGTGGCCGTCTGTCTCCATGGAACTTGGAGAATATTCTTGTAACAAATAATAATAGAATCAGCAAAGCTAATATAATTGTATTTTGTTTTTGTTTTTGTTTTATGCCAATTTGCTATGGAATTGCTCACAGACAGGTCATGAAAATACTGGAAAAAGGTCATCACTAAAAAAATCTCAAAAGGTATTTCCTATGTAAGTTGGAAAAGCCATCTTATTTCCATTTCCCCTACAACTGGGTGACATTTGTGCAGTTGGGAATCCCAGGGACAGCCTCATGAAAGTCACCATGGATCATGGCACTGAATCTGCTCTGTTCCCATGACAATGTCTACCAAGTTTGGTTTTCTTAATAAGAGCTGCAGTCAGTTTCTAACATGTGGAACAGCATTAAGTGTTGATAATGTAATACTCTACCTTAGAATAGGTGATGATAATTGTTTTTAACTTCAATTCATTTGTTAATGTTAAAAGCTAAGATTTATTTGAGCAGTGCTCAGCATGTGACTCTGTGTTAAAGAGTGCCAAAGATCCTCTGGGTGTTGCTCTCATAATTTATGATTTGAAAAACAAACACTCTAAGATTGAAAAAGAACTTTGGTAAACATGAATAAGGAAAATGAAAGAGGTTTTTTAACATCTTTTGATCAAGCTAAAAAAATTTAACTAGCATGGGTCACTGACTATAAATGTGTATCAAATTAACATGACTCTCTTCTTCTAATTGCATAATATTTAAGTAGTATAAGTCCTGGTTGCCGTTTCAGAATAATGCATTTTTAGGGCATGACCGTAGATGATAATAGAAAAAGATGGGCCAAATCAAATTCGAGAATCAGGAAAGTGAGGTTGAATATAGGTGAACTTTTTTGAATGAGATGGACGAACATCTCTGAATGAAATATTCAAGACTATGTGGCAATCTGCCTCTCCAAGGAAACAAGAAAATTCAATTTCATGGGAAAATAAGAATGAAAATCAAACGTCTCTAAAAGACACACACAAATGTACACACTCATATACACACTTATGTTTAGCAAAAACAAGTAGAGCTAAAAGATCTTTTACATCTGTCTATATTTTCCTTCCTTTGTTTCCAAATACTTGTAATCATTGTCCTAATCATTATATCTGAAAATATTATATTTTTTCTTTTAAACTCATCTACCTTATTTCCTTATCTCCTCCAAACCTAAAATAAGTGTAGATGTTGTTTGTTTTTGAATAATTTATCACATTGAGGAGCTGCACAAGTAAAAATAACAGATTGAAAAGCACGATTGACAGGGAGGGCAATCTACAATGACAGGATCTAGAGTCCAGAATTTTAAATAGTTCTAAAAAACTTGTTGACTTTCTTTGTTTCCATTAGAATTATTTAAACAGATCTTCTCATCTTTGTTTTCAGTATTAGTAGTTATTAAATTATATAGTGAGATAGCACAGACTGGTTTTCTGTCATCTTAGTACATTCTTATAAGATAGGATCTCCATGTTAGATATGAAAGGAACTGAGGTATTTGCTGGAGACCGAAACTGCACAGATCATCCCTGATAGCAAGGCCCAGGGAAACACCTGTGTGAAAGGACTGCGCAGATCATCCCTGATGGCAAGGCCCAGGGAAGAGACTGCAATGCAGTCAGAAGAACCCCCGGAAGAATTCTTCTTCTCTACTTTGTCTGTACCTTTTACTCTCACTTCTGCTGTTAGTCTATTCTAGGGTTAATATGAAACCAGAATCGCCCAAAGTTCCCCCCTTCCTGCAAAATGGAATGCACCTAAATTTCATGTCTGCCCCCTCAATCAGATGCTGTCTAATAAATATTGTAGCAACTAGCAAAATTGGAGACAGTCTGGTATGCATGGGTTCTATAAGAGACCTAGAATTCATTTTCCTTGTATGAGTCTAATTACCAGTGAGAATACATATTATGCCATAAGCAGAGACAAAAACAAGACTTACTAGTTGTGGAGGACTTTCTCGAAAAAGTGTTAGAGAAATATTTGCCTGCTGACCTCAAGCTTGTAAGGCAACTTATGGATTGTACTGGTCAAAGAAGGAGATTGGTAAATGCAGAGACCAAATTCTAGTTGATCCACGTAAAACATTTCCAAACGTCATCTATGATAAATGTTGACATTGTTCTTTCTTAGTAAGGGATTGTGAGAGTCTGTTACCTACAACTGCGGGTACAAGTATATCCTGTTTTTGCATGCCCACTGAATTTAAACAGTTAAAGGGCACCGTGATCTCATGTATTCTGGCAATATACTTCACTTATCCTTAGATACCCTGTCATACGTAGTAAAGAATATGTAAAACTTTGTTATGACTACCTGGTTAAATTTTATTGGTTGAAGTGGAAATTACGTACCATGAAATCACTGTTGCCAAGAAAACTTAGAAATGTTAAGTCCTATGACTGTACTCAAAAAATGTAAATTGTTTAAGCATGATTGTTTGCATTTGCTATATAAAAACCCTAAGCTGAAAAATAAATTTGAGCAGTCCACCTGAAGAGGCTGGCTCCGTGTCTTCTTTCGCCAACTCCAACCATCACTCTCCCAGCCAACCCTGGCTCTCGGAGGCTGGTCGCCTGCAGGTATTGAGAATGAAATAATTTGCACAACAATGGAATCAAAATGGAAAAGTCTGACTCCAAATCCCAATTCTCACTACTCCCAAAACTTACAGTTAATTCTTGAATGCTTCAAATATTAAATGTATACTTTAGATAAATAATATGTAGTCTTTTCCAAAATGATACTAGACTTTCATTGAGATGCCCATAGGTATCAGAAGATTATGGTGAGTGTCAGTTAACATTGGGGTAACACTTTATGACAAGGAACATAGAAAAGAAAAAAAAATAAATTTGACATACCTGATAAACCAAGTGCTGGTGAAGAACAATCTTACCACTCATGAAGATGCTCTTTGACCAGACTTTAGTCAAGCACCTCTGAGCTTTCTTCTTGATGAGTCCTCAAACTTGGCCCCATCCTTGTAAGGCCTGCATAGCCCAGTTCCTGCAAGAATTCTGCTAAGTCAGTTTAGAGAGAAGTCCCCACTCTTGATATCCAATCATCCTCAATATCTGATCAAAATTCCTCATGTTCCACCCCCAATCCCAAGTGATATCTGCTCACTCTGGTCTGCCCTCAGCAAAAATCCTATTAGGTCATATTAGCAAGAATGCCCCTAACCTTTGATGTCTTCTTCTCAGCAATCTTCCATCCACCAATCACCGTCCCCCACACCCATGCACTTACCCTCTTTTTAAATCCTAGCTTGTCCTTATATTGAGAATTGAGTCCAATTCTATACTGATGTGTCTTTCCCCTTATTATAATAGTTCCTGAATAAAGTGTGCTTGTACTACTTTAACTACTTTCAGAGTCTGCTGTTTTTCTTTAACACCGTACGCATGCTGAGCAGAGAAGCATGAGGAGAGGAATGCATTTTGAAGATAATGACAATTTTTAAAAACCCCAGTTTCTTCTGCCTATGTTTAAAGGACTCTTTGCAAGAAAGTTTTTCCAAAAATGATCATTTGGTTTAAATACTCGCCTAAAAGTTGTGTTTATTTGCTTTGGCAATATTCCTAAACTCAAGGGAGGAATGTGATAGTTAACTTCTTCAAAATATCAACTTTGCCCAGCAGTGATGGACTGCATCTTTTAATCTACAAATGGGCCCTCTCCTACTGAAATAGGACAGAATCAACCTGAAGCATGCTTTGGAGCTACTCCTTCTCACCAGCACTGTGGTACTTTGATTAGGATTTACTGTGGCTAAAATAATACCCTCATTGTCTTGTTTACTAGCTTTTCTGAGCAGGAAATAACTTTGGAGAAGAAAAAAAACTGGTCTGATCCACAATCCGTTCTCTACAGGGGAAACTGCTGTTATCAGTGATAGTGTTCTTATGGAGTGAGATGGTATTGTGTGAAACTGCATTTCATGAAACAGTCATAAAAGATTCTGAAATATTATCAAGTGAGCACTTTGAATACTTGAATAACAAAAGCAGAGTTTATCTTTCATTTGATAACAAGTTTTTTGTGCTTCCTCTTGAGTACTAAAGAAATCACTGACTTCAACTGCAGTAAAACAATGGCAACCAAACTCCACTTAGCAGCCGGTCTTGGGTGGACAAATTTCCACCAACGAAGTCGACCCTTTTAAAAAGCAAAATGTATAACCTGTGACCCTGTAGTTTTTCAAGTCTTGTACTGTAGGATTCAATTCTAATTTTTTCAGGCCAAGGAAAGCCCCTTCCCTTCCTCCTACTATAGTGCTCCTATAATAAGTCTCATCGTTTGTTTGCTTTTTTTTTTTTTCAATGACATGATTATGAAATGTATTCCACTGCCCCGGGTCCCACAACAGAAGCTTTCCCATTATTTTCTACAAGATCCAATAGAGCATTCTTGATTTCAATCAGGTCAGACACCCTGTCACAGTCCAATCTTGACACATCAATGACAAGGCATATCAGAGCAGTCAAAAGTTTACAACATGTAATAAAAACTGAACTAAAGTCAAGCATGCTCTCCTCTTGTAGGCCCAGGGAGACTCTAGGCAACTAGTGATTTGTAGGCTCCATTACATCCCAACTGTTCGATGTATCTAGCCCTTGGCAGAGTGTCAAGGACAAGAAATAATCAGTCTTTAGAGATCACTTTTGAAATGCTATGCCCTCTGCTTCCTTCAGGTGAATCATTCCTTCCGTGTTGTCGGGATCCACTGATGAAAGCTGACGACTTTCAATAGCCTGTGACAAGTGAGGTATCCCCTTCTCCATATGTGGAGAAAATGATATTGTGCAATCAGCTTTCACCAGGCGTGCTGTGAGTGATGAGCTACCGCACAACCTCATCCTCGTGAGCTCCTTTGCCAGAGTCGAAAGTAAAAAGCAGGACATATGAGATCTTGTACACAAGAGCAGAATGCTCACCAGAGAAGCAGACAGGAGGGCATTTTTAAATTTCTTTACAGACATTTCATGTCCAGAAGCCAAATTTTTGTCCTCAAGTTAAATCTTTAGATTCAAAAGAGGAGACTTATATCAGTAAGTAAGTCACTGATAGAAATTGGTGGCAGTGCCCACATAGCCATAACTGTGAAATAGGTCTTCTGGTCTGGATAGGACTTGTAGTCTGGCTAATATATGATAATACATCTGCGAAGAGAGTTGTTATTGATTTTTAAATAGCAACTTTTTTTTTTCCCTCATGAATGGCTTACATTGTTTTCACTCACTAGAATTCCAACTATTTCAACCATAAACCACAGCAATTTAAGTTTCTCCTACCACTGCCGAAATAGCCATCACATTTAGTGTAAAAGTACTAATTATTAAAAACTAATGATCTATTTTCTAGTTAATTTGTCTTCTAGTTTCAGCTTGTCTCTTTACATGAAGTCCAGCTTTGGTTAATTTGCTGTAAATTGACATTAGAAACTATATAATGCAATCAGGGATAAAGAGAAATGTAAATTGCACCCCCAATTTTCTTTCTGGAGAAAATGTATAGAAAGATGTGCTGATAGAGGAGGTAGAAAACAAGTATTCAAATATACCAGCTACAGAATTTGGCAGACAATTCCTGGTTTTACTCTAATGTAATTGTGTTAATGTAAGAATATGACACATTCAGTGTATCTCCCAAGTATTCCGAGTTTTTAGAAATTTCGTAGATGAAAAAGTATTGATTATGATAACTAATTAGTTTGATAACTAAGTCTTAATAATATTCCCAATAATCATGAAAAACACTCATGTATATGGTAGGCATGTATAATCGTACATAAAATTTTAATTAAAAATGTATTTTACATCCTTACCAAATAAAACTTAGCAAATATTTATGAAACATTGTAAATTGTAGCACAGTACTCTATTTTTTGTGACAAAAATTTTTTTCTAATGCATAAGAGCCAGTTTGAAAAGCAAAGAAACCCCAAATTACATTCTTTTGGCTAGTGAATCATCTTTAATTAGTTTTTATTTTTAAAAATATAAAATATGTCTTTTATTGTTAAATGCTCAATGCTCCTCTTGTTTAATGTTTCCTTTATGCTTTTTAATATTCCAGTTCAAGTACAGTAACATTGGGCCTTCATGTTACAGTTCTTTAGGATACATGTGAACTGAGATTAGTTGCCACATTTATATTGATAAATGAACATTTTCAAGAAGAAAGTTTTCAAGTATTCTCTCTATCAAGCACTTTAAAAATGCTACCTGTGCTTATTGTCTAGTTCTAGTCATTAGGACTCTTTCTCCTATTTTATTTCCTCTTATTTAAAACTCATCCCCCCAACACATACTGTGAATACCCCAATTTCTCCAATACTTGAAATATTTTTAAATCCTACAATAATATATATCCAGCTACCTGAAATTATAAAAGAAAAATCTTACAATTACATCCTGAGCCAAAATACCCTCAAACAAACCAACATAGTCTAAGTAGCCTATGTGATAGGTATCTTAATTTACAATCTATTACAACATGAAAAACAAATTGGTGGTGTTTCTTGAGTGCGTTTTAAAACGATGTCTCTTTGAGTTGTAACATCACAGATTAAATACACGTGTTACGTACAATTCTTCCTCAAATCTACAAAAACAGTTAAGAATTTACATATATATATATACTTGTATACATGAAGTAACCAACATGAAGTAAACAGGAAAAGAGTGGAAAACAGATGTTGAAAAAATGGCAAGCTGACAGACAAGTGATACCTGACTTGGCATAAAAGAAAAGGATGAACGTCTGCAGGACCCCAGAGGAGAATCAAAAAGAAGCAAACCTGGAAAAGTCTCAAGAATTTGAGAAGCAGTTCACTCTAAACAAATGTCTTTAAAGGCAACCAGACCTCCAAACACCCGAAGGACTTAACATGTAGGCAACTGCTTCCACCAACAGTGAAGGAAAATAAGAGGTCATCCATGTGGAGAGTTAACTGGAGAGACCTGCACCTAGAGTTCAGGGCAAAGGTGGGAACAGAGATGAGACCTAGAACTCAGTACAAGTAGAAGTCAAGGTCGCTATATTCCCTATAACTTAGTTTCCCAACCAAGAATATTGGAGAGTCCAGCAGGAAAGATCTGTAGATCCCTGCAGTTAGGAGAAGCCCCAAAAGGTCTGCTAAGCCTCTGTGTTTTCACTCTGTAGTGAAGACTGATATAAACAAAGCTTGCCCATGCACAAAAAGCTGAACATCACTGTTTCAGTGTCTCACATTTAAATATTAATAGCAGGTAATAATCAGCAGACACTCAAGGAAAGCCAACAATATGAAAGAAAGAGACAAACAAACTAAAAAAAAAAAAAAAAAAAAAGCAATGAGCATGAGGACAAAAATAGATACAAGAAGGCAATTTGGAGGAAACAGGGAGCATGTAGGGAGTAGTGGGAAACTTCAAAATGTCTATTAATCTTCAGCAAGCTAAGAGATACCATTGTGTCATTAGTCACAAAATGTCACTACAGGAAAAAAAATACAGTCAACGGGAAAGATCACCTGGAATTTATAGAATGAAGGGCAAAACTTAAGTAGCCACCAGCTTCATAATCACCATACAATTAGAGAAAAATGGAAACTGTAGTCAAGAATAGATTTCAGAAAATCTGAAAAAAAACAACAGCAAAAGTGAATTGGAAAGATGGGAAGAAAAAAGATTTAAGAAAATAATCAACCCACAAGTTTCAACATTCAAATAATACAGAAGTAAACAGGAAAAAAATAGAAGGGGAATCATCAAAGAAATAACTATAAGAACATTTCCATAAACTAAAGGATACATTTTTTCAACAACAAAAAAAAAGCCATACTGCATACCTGGTAGAAAGAACTAAATTAGACCCACACAAAAACATATTTTTGAATGAAAATTCAGAATAGTAGGAGCACAAATAAGACCAAATCTGACAGAAACGAGAAAAAGATCTAAAATGAGAGTAGCATACAATTTGTTAATAGTATTGCAACTAGAAAGCATTGAAACAATAGGCTACTTAATTATGAGAAAAATTGATTTTGAATCTAGAATTCTATATTAAAACAAACTTTTAAGCGGGAGACACATAACATTTCAAAAACGTTTCTAAGGCAACTAAGAAGACCCTAACATTTCCCTCAGCAATACTAAAATTTAGACAAACTTCTTCATTACTCTAGGTCCCTGACCTTCTTTCCTTTAAAAAAAATTTTTTTAATGTTTATTTTTGAGAGACAGAATGACAGAGTATGAGCAGGGGAGGGCAGAGAGAGAGGTAGACTGAGGATTCGAAGCACGCTCAGACTCTGAGCTGTCAGCACAGAGCCCATTGGAGGGCTGGAACTCACAAATTGCAACATCATGACCTGAGCCAATGTTGGGACTCTTAACTGAATGAACCACCCAGGGGTCCCTTGACCTCCTTTTCTTAAAGCATTGGCTTTAGAAAACTTGTAAATTATTTCTCTGCTTCTTTGAGACATAAATCGTTTTAAAAGACTCTTGGCAGTTTTACAATCCAGGCATATCTTTCTCTGGAACCTGGGAGCCATTTCTTTGAACCTGTGATCACTATTTCCCTGTCAGAGTAGGATTCTACCTTAAGAAGGCATCTTCCTTCAAGTTGTAGAATGACTTTCTGTCATAAAGATATTTTTTTCTTTAGAGGAAGCCTGTTAGCAAGCACACATGGTCAACAGTTTCCTCCAACCCACCAATTAAAAACTTTCCAGCCTTTTCTTTCAGTGGAGTTGAGCTCAAAGTTTTGGTCTCACTCTGCTATTATAGTCACTTTGAATTAGGCCTTCCTTGCTTGTTTAAATTTGTTGGATGCACTTTTTGCTTTGACACAGATATAGGTTGTGTTCTTGAAGAAGGTATAAGAGATGGCAGCCAAGGTAGAATATATAACAGGAAAGAGACAAATAGATTCCCCAAGCTGAGGATAAAAGAAATATCAATGGAGGGCTGTCAGAGTTTGAGATTATCAGCATACATTGGGAGAGAAAGATGGAGAGTTTGAGAAAGGCAAAAGTACAAAAATGGAACTAGTAAATTACTTGATGAGTTTTATCATCCCAAGAGGAAATGCACCCTTCTATCAGAGTTTTGGTGCTGAGATGGTACTAGGGTACATAGAAAATTCAGCCAAAGAACTTCTAGGTAATTATAAACTCCAGTGAAATTTTAAAAGTTGGGTACAGAGGAGAAAACGTTGTTTCTACTCTGAACAATATTCACATAGTCAACATCTTAAAAATCCTAAATAAGAGTTGATGTAATCAATATTGTGATAAAATCGTGGCAGGAGAAAAGGGAGTGAGGAATGTACTTTTGAGTGGTGGGTGCAAGAGATTTAAATCCTGAACTAACATTTTAGGAGAAAAATGTTAACATCTAAACTTTAAATAAATAAGTAGCAGAAGCCTTGATTCAAATAGGTGAAGTATTTGTCAAGAAACCTGGGATAGGAATAGTAAGTCTAGAAGTTAATTGCATTTCCTTATAAGTCTGAATGTATTACCTTACTTTCTAAATGTCAAATATGTAAATCTGAAATATAATAAAAGCAGAGTCTACAAGAGGTAAAAAAAAAAAAGAGCATATGCTTGCTGAAAATAAAATGAGAAGGGGTGCCTGGATGACTCAGTCAGTTAAGTGTCTGACTTCAGCTCAGGTCACGATCTCAGGGCTCATGGCTTCACACTCCATGTTGGGCTCTGTGCCGACAGCTCAGAGCCTGGAGCCTGATTCAGATTCTGTGTCTCCCACTTTCTCTGCCCCTTCCCCACTCTCACTCTATTTCTGTCTCTCTCAAAAATAAACATTAAAAATAATAATAAAATAAAATGAAGAAAAAGGAAAGCATTCACAAAGTGAAGGATAGACAAAGGGAAAGGAAGAAAAATTTAAAAGAGAAAGGTAAAGGAAAAGAGCAACAAAAAGTAACAAAGAAAAGCTGCATTTTATATACTGCATCATTTCATGTGCTATTTTCTCTAAATGAACATGTGACTCGTCACTGGCCTTGACCAATAGTGTATTAGCAAACAGTAATCAGGACCACAATGGACTCCGCTCATTTGCTGAATCACAAACTAAACCTAAACTACTTAGTGTTTTGTAGTTCATAACCTCTTTCTACTACAGTTCTGATAAAATATTGTAGGAAATGATTATGAGGTCTTCAAAACTGCACAGCAGTGTTTTACGTGTCAACTTTTCTTTTGTCCCAAATGAGCTATTTTAAAAATTCGCCATCCTCCACCCACTACACACTCCTGCAACCTTCATTCTCAGGAACTACCCTTACCTCTTACCTTACAGAGAAATTAGACACTATCAGATCCCTTCGGTCTTTCTCATGCAAATCCTACACCTTCAAATACATCCCAGTTTTTACCTCTGTATTCTCTCTCTTCATGGGATATGTTTAAATACTGGAATCTATGTCTTGCTTCCACATCCCTGGCAATCTCTGGAAAGTTCCTGAAGTAGTGAGTACCAAGGCCAGTCCAGCTCTATTGACTGTATAAAACATGCTAGTGGCCAGGAATATGTGATAAAACACCTCAAGCCCAGCTGTTAGGAAAGCTATTATGAAGATTTATACACATATTTCTATTATTTAAGCATCTCTCTGTGTTGCAAATTTTTTCCAACCCTCACGGTCCAGTGTCATCATCCTTCACTTCCACTATTAAGTGATGCCGCTACAGAGAAAAATGGGACAGCTTTTGGTTTTGCACATGAAAATATAATCTTCCTGAGGGTGCCGGCCATCTTTTAGATACATCAGTGAGCAAATCCTGGCTCTATCTTAGTTCACGAATCATCTAGGTATCAGGGATGCCTCATTGGCTCATAAGTATTCTTTACAACAAACCTATTTCTTGAATCTGATTCCCTTAATTCTCATGGATCTCACTCAGCTTTGTTTTAATTCTGTCCTTCTTTACTGGTTCTTTTCTTTGAATGTATCTATATGCTCAAGTCTCTCCCCCAAATAAAACAGTATTTCCACACCTCCTTCTGGGGATATTCTTCTCTCCAGTAAGTCCTGTATAATATCTCTTTAACCTCTGCTCTCAACCAAGTCCACATCACCACTACCCTTTCCCACTAATTTAGTTGCCACTAATCATTAGCACTAATCTGATTGTTTCCTTGATCAGTTTTTCCTCTCCAGCTCTTTCACAAATATCTCTCCTTTGAGCATCAGACTCACATATTCAATGGCTCATTAGATGTATTCATTTGTACATCCCACAGATAACCTTCTCAACTCAGTATGTCCAAACCTAAGATCAGCTCTGCCTCATACCTGCTCATTCTCCCCTTTGTTATGAATCAGTGAATGTCACTGCATGTAGTTGTCCAAGCAGATACCTGGTCACCCTTGACTACATTCTCTGCCTTATTGTCTACACTTTAACAGTCATCAAATAGTAACAATTCTAATTCACAACCTCACACTACAGTATTTCACCTTACAAAAAAGATTCTGGGGGTGCCTGGGTGACTCAGGTGACTCACTCAAGTCTTGACTTTGGCCCAGGTCATCATCTCATAATCATAAGGTTGAGCCCCGTGTCAGGTTCCACACTGAGTGTGGAGCCTGCTTGACAATCTAGCTCTCCCCTTCTCTCAAAATAAATAAATAAACATTTAAAAACTATTCTGTTATTCAAGAGCAAATTCTTCTCCCTCTCTTTTGGATATTTATATATCTTGCTCCATATTGCTTGAAATATTCCCTCCCAGTGCCAACCATTGTCTTCAACTTTCCTCAGGTTTGAGTTAGATGTTGTATTGGAATCCAGGCCAACCTAACAAAATACCACAAATGGATGGCTTAAGACAACAGGAATTTATTTGCTCACAATTCTAGAGCCTAGAGTCCAAAATCGAGATGTCGGCAGGTCCACGGTCCCTCTGAAGGCTCTGGAGAGCAAAGGTCCCATGCCTCTCTCCTAACTTCTGGTGGTTGCCTATGGTCTTTGATGATCCAAGTCTTGTTGCTACATCATTCTAGTCCCTGTCTCTGTCCTCACATGCTCTTCTTCCCCCAGAGTGCGTCTGTGTTTCCACACGGCCATATGTAAAGGCACCAGTCATTTACTTCAGGGTCTATTGTAACCCAGTATGACCTCATCTTAACTAATTACACTTGGAAAGACACTATTTCCAAATAAGGTCACAACTCAAGGTTACATCTGAGCATGAATTTGTGGGGAATCGTATTCAACCATTACAGATTCCCTGTTACCAACTTCCTATTGCAACTTGAGCAGCCTTAGCATACCAAATAAATGATTATTTTAGAAACTACTGATTTGTCTTTTCCCCAGTTGCACAGGGACAGAAAACATTTTATCTTCAGGACCTCATGCAAAGTCTGACATAGAAAAGAGTCTCAGTACATATATGGGAAAAAAGAAAAAAACAAATGAAGAAGGATTAAAAGAAGAGCTCTTCTTAAAATTCTCAGTCTTCCCATGATTTTCAAGATAACTTTCTAAACTAAACCAGAATGTCAGAGAAAGACCTCTGTTAAAATTTAAAATATTCATTCCTTTTATTGCCTTCAAAGTGGCACAAAAACAAAAATAAATGAAATTTTAAATAAACTACTGTCTTCTGAAGGTGCGGCACAATGCACTTTAACTTTTTTGTTTTGGAGTTTCTGTTGTTGTTGCTTTTGGTATTTTCCCTGAATCACACTTCTTGCTAAATCCATCTTGACTTTTAGAAGTCAAAATTTATTTAATTTTATCTTGGAAGGAACATCTAGTTCTCCCCCAACCCCATTCTTCCTTTAGGGCGGGCAGGTGCATTTTGGTATACTTATATAACTGTTAGTAACAACTATCCTGTCCAGGTCCCTACCTCTGTGATGGTCCCCATGCCATCCGGCTAAGTGTCATTGCAAGTCCTTGAAAGTGCTGGCCTGGGTGAAATGCCACAGAGCTGATGTCCTTGAGAAACACTAACCAAGGACAAATCCTAGCACCCTACACATGCCATCACAGCTCTTAGTGTCCCAGTTGACCCAAACAACGCCCTGCTCTTTGATTACTACCTGTGTGGTCTTTTCTCTCTTCTCTGTTTCACTTGCTCCCTGACCTACTGGTGTTTCTTAGGATCACTAACCAAATAAGCTACTAGCTGTCCAGTGCTCTCAAGAATTGTCTTTGGTTAGAACCTGTACAAGAGATTTTCTACTACTCTTCTAATACCGCTTTTCATAAACTGTAATCTATTTCCTTGTCTTCTGCTACTACTATGTAACATATAACGTCCCAGTGGTATACATTGTACTTTATTACTCCTTGTCTAGCAGAGTGCTTGTGGTATGGTAGGAACCAATAAACAGACCTGGTTCTTTTCTTCTTTTAACATATGAATGATTTCATGATTTGATTATTATGGAACAAAATAGAATGGGAAGGTAGAGACATTAAGGCAAGGCATTTGTTATTAATAATATGTAACTTGTAACTTTGTGTTAAAATATAATAATTTTTAATATTTATTTTATTTTTAATTTTTTTTTATTTTTTAAAAAATATATATATATTTATTTCTAGGAGATAGAGAGAGACAGTGTGAGCAGGGGAGGGTCAGAGAGAGGGAGATACAGACTCTGAAACTGGCTCCAGGCTCTGAGCTGGCAGTCAGCACAGAGCCCGACGCGGGGCTCGAACCCACGAACCGCGAGATCATGACCTAAGTGAAAGTCGGACGCTTAACCGACTAAGCCACACAGGTGCCCCTTATTTTTAATTTTTTTTAAGAGAGAGACGCAGAGAGAGACAGACTGCAAACAAGGGAGGGGCAGAGAGAGAGGGAGACACAGAATCCAAAGCATGCTCCAAGTTCAGAGCTGTCAGCGCAGAGCCCAACACAGGGACCTAACTCATGAGCAGTGAGATCATGACCTGAGCTGAAGTCAGCCACTTAACTGACTGAGCCACCTGGGCACTACCCAAAAATATAATTTTTATAGGCAAAACACATTAAGCAACACTTTTATTTCTTTTATTATATATGTGTGTGTGTGTGTGTGTTTTTACATCCAAGTTAGTTAGCATACAGTGCAATAATGATTTGAAGTGTAGATTCCTTAATGCCTCTTACCCATTTAGCCCATCCCTCCTCTTACAACCCCTGTTTGTTCTCCATATTTAAGAGTCTCTTATGTTTGTGTCCCCCTCCCTGTTTTTATATTATTTTTGCTTTCCTTGCTTTATGTTCATCTGTTTTGTGTCTTACAGTCCTCATAGGAGTGAAGTCATATGATATCTGTCTTTCTCTGACTAATTTCGCTTAGCATGATACCCTCTAGTTCCATCCATGTAGCTGCAAATGGTAAGATTTCATTCTTTTTGATAGCTGAATAATACTCCATTGTTTGTGTGTATATATGTGTGTGTGTGTGTGTGCGTGTGTGTGTGTATACCACATCTTTATCCATCGATGGACATTTGGGCTCTTTCCATACTTTGGCTATTCCATAGTGCTGCTATAAACATTGGGGTGCATGTTTCCCGTTGAAACAGCACACTTGTATCCCTTGGAGTAAATACCTAGTAGTGCAATTGCTGGGTCATAAGGTAGTTCTATTTTTAATTTTTTGAGGAATCTCCATACTGTTCTCCAAAGAGGCAGTACCAGTTTGCATTCCCACCAGCAGTGCAAAAGAGATTCTCTTTCTCTGCATCCTTGCCAGCATCTGTTGTTGTCTGACTTGTTGATTTTGACCATTCTGACAGGTGTGAGGTTTTATCTCATTGTGGTTTTGATTTGTATTTCCCTAATCATGAGTGATGTTGAGCATAATTTCATTTGTCTGTTGGCCATCTGAATGGCTTCTTTGGAGAAGTGTCTGTTCATAACTTTAGCCCATTTCTTCACTGGATTATTTCTTTTTTGGATGTTGAATTTGATAAGTTCTTTATAGATTTTGGATACCAACCCTTTATCTGATATGTCGTTGGCAAATATCTTCTCCATTCCATCAGTTGCCTTTTAGTTTTGCTGATCGTTTCCTTCACTGTGCAGAAGCTTTTTATTTTGATGAGGTCCCAATAATTCATTTTTGCTTTTGTTTCCTTTGCCTCTGGAGACATGTTGAGTAAGAAGTTGCTGTGGCCAAGGTAAAAGAGGTTCTTGCCTGCTTTCTCCTCAAGGATTTTGATGGCTTCCTGTCGTACATCAAGGTCTTTCATCCATTTTGAGTTTATTTTTCTATATGGTATAAGAAAGTGATCCAGGTTCATTTTTCTGCATGTCGCTGTCCAGTTTTCCCAGAACCACTTGCTGAAGAGACTGTCTTTATTCCATTGAATATTCTTTCTTGCTTTGTCAAAAATTAGTTGGCCATACATTTGTGGGTCCATTTCTGGGTTCTCTATTCTGTTCTATTTGTCTGAGTGTCTGTTCTTGTGCCAGTACCATACTGTCTTGATGATTACAGCCTTGTAATCTGGTATTGTGAAGTTTGAAGTCTGGGATTGTGATGCCTCCTGCTTTGGTTTTCTTTTTCAAGATTGCTTTGCCTATTCAGGGTCTTTTCTGGTTCCATACAAATTTTAGGATTGTTTGTTCTAGTTTTGTGAAGAATGCTGGTGTTATTTAAATGATAGGGATTGCATTGAATATATAGATTGCTTTGGGTAGTATTGACATTTTAACCATATTTGTTCTTCCTATGCAGGAGCATGGAATATTTTTTCCATTTTTTTGTGTCTTCTTCTATTTCCTTCATCAGCTTTCTATAGTTTTCAGTGTATAGATTTTCCACCTCTTTGGTTATGTTTACCCCTAGGTATTTTATGGTTTTTGGAAGCATAACTTTTAAAGTGTAGGACATTTTTTTTTTAAGTTTATTTTGAGAGAGAGTGGGGTAGGGACACAGAGAGAGAGTCCCAAGCAGGTTCTGTACTGCCAGTTTGGAGCCAGATGTGGGGTTCGAAACCACAAACTATGACATGGTGACCTGAGCCAAAATCAAGAGTCAGACACTTAACTGACTGAGCCACTCAGATGACCCTAAAATGTAGGAAATTTTAAAAATATTCTACATTTCTCTTCAGTTCTGAAAACATTTGTCACTTGTACTGAATTTTTTTCTTGCTTCATTTTTTAAGCTTACATTAAACTGTTGAAAATGCTCTTCAAATGTGTTTTCATGTCTATGGCTAAGTAATTTATTACTTGATCAACTACTCATAATTGACATAACAATCCTATCACAGATTCTAGCTTGAAATAATGTCACAGGCACTCTTTAAAGTTACCAGTTTTACAAAAGTGCATTCAGGCACACAGATGTACCCATTTAATACTGATGGATTTCATACCATTGTTTTGACAAGAAAACATATAGCTTGTGTTTAGCTTACTTGTTTTCTGAACATTCAAAATGCAGTCTGTACAGATTTTTTTATTTAAGGCATAAACCACATCTTGCTTTTTATTTCTTTGATGTTTACTCCTTTCATTGCTTTCTACTTTTATTACTGAATTGCTTTCCCCTACCACAGTAGCTAGCACTGCATATCAAAAGTGTGCATTGTTCTGAGATCAGATTTACCTGGTTTGATACACAATGTGATACAAAGCCTTGTGTTTTGTCCCCCCGCCCCCCATTGTCTTCTGTTTTCTTACTATGTCTACTGCTGTGAGGACAAGTGAGGCTCACAGCCTGATTCAGTCTGTCTTAGCAACAGGAAACGACATATTCAAGTTTGCATTGTGGGCATATTTACATAAATGTCCTACCTGAAATATTCTAATGTACCTGCTGCTAAAATTAGAGCATGCTTTTGAAGGGAAACATTGTTTTCTAGTGGAAAAAATGTAGAAAATGAAAAGCATTCCTTTAATCTCTGGTTTATTAAAACACTGAAAGATTCCTTTTAAAAATTTCCTCTAGGGGTCCCTGGGTTGCTCAGTTGGTTAAGTGGTCAGCTTTAGCTCAGGCCATGATCTCACGGTTCATGAGTTCGAGCCCTGTATAGGGCTCTGTGATGACAACTCAAAGCCTGGAGCCTGCTTTGGATTCTGTGTGTGTGTGTGTGTGTGTGTGTGTGTCTGCCCCTCCCCTGCTCGGTCTCTCTCTGTCTCTCAAAAAAATGAACATCAAAAAAAATTAAATTTTTTTCTCTGAATTTGCATTTCAAAAGACATTTGAAAATTTTTCCATACTACACTATCTTGTGGAAAGTGAGCCAAAATGATTTAAATATAATAAATAAAGATTTAAAAATACATAAGATTTAAATTTTGGCAAATGCTTGAAACTGCATCCATTATTATCTTACTGCTTCTCCAATTACAGGGAAACACAAATAAAGGGAAGCATCCATACTTATTCTTGTGTTATATATATATATTGGAAATAATCAATAATTACCAATAACCACCAGACAATATGATGCATTTTCATATTGCAAAAATAATGAAGAAATTTTTATGTATACCTAACTTTATTTATAGCTAAATTTAATGGATAATTTTCTATGATAATTTGCTTTTGCCAATAAGACAGATATTTTAATGATATTATATGAACTTCTATGGAGCTGATCCTCTCTGCCTGCTTCTTGTCCAGAGACATTGGGGAGGTCAGCTTTTGTTTTAACTATCATAAAAACCCATGATGATTTTAAGGCCAAGGTTTGTGGTTGTCTATACAAATCTCTCACAAAGTTCATCGTTGTCTTATCTGAGTGCTCTGACTCTCGTGTGTCAATAGACAACACCAGTTCTTCCGAAACCATGTCTCTTCCCCTGGATTAAATTTGGACAAACTTAAGTGTATGATGCTTCCATCAGAGAAGAATGCTGTTTTTCTCTTTTCCCTCAGCTGTATTTTTTTCCAGTTGAAAGAATTTGTGGGGAAATATATATTCATCGAGAGTTTTGTAAATGGGTGTGATAACTACCCACAATATTGATCCTTAAGCTTGAGTTTTAATTGGCCTTTTTTATTCAGCCTCTTTGTCAGTTGTGCATATAATAAGTAAAGATGAGTGTCATTTAAACTTACAACCCAGAAAGCCATTTGACTCTGTATTTAAATTCTGCTTGCAAAATAGCTAGGTCTTTTCTGAGCTCACGTCTCTCGCATTATCCTAGCATGTTTAACCAATAGGATTACAGGCTACCCCATTGATTCTCACCTCTTCATGTAAAGATAAAGCTCAGGAGGTACAACACCTCCCTCCTAAGTTATCGCATATGATACTTTTTCTAAATATTTAATTTCTAAATTAAAATTCCTCTAAATATTTCCTTGCCACCAAATAACTGGCTTCAAAGCTAGTGCCACATATTTTAGGTTGTCTGTTAAGGAAGCATGTCTGATCGAGTACTAATATTTTTTTTATCAGTCATTATAGCCTGTTATTCTGTGGAAAAAAACAACAACTTGAAAAGCTTAGTGTTTTAAAACAATGATCTGTTATTGTCATATGTCACTACAGAGGCTCTTTTCCGGGCTGATGGAGATTCCATTTAGTTGGCAAAGTCAGGAGAAAAGTAAGAGAGCATGGCAGACAAAGCGTTAGCACTTAAAACATAAACCCAGAATACACAAAACACTTCTGGTCATGTTTTACTGGCCAAAATAGGTAATAGGGGTGCTGGGTTAAACAGTGTCCCCTTCTCCCCCGCCTCCCCAATTATGCCCATCTGCAACATCAGAATGTGACTTTATTTGAAAATGGGCTTCTTGCAGGTATAATTAGTTAAGATAAGGTAATACTGGATTACAGTAGGCCCTAAATCCCATAACTGATGCCCTAATAAAGGCCATGTGAAGATACACAGAAATACAGGGCAGGATGCTATATGAAGATGGAAGCAGAGGTTGGAGTGATGCATCTATAAGACAAGAAACACCACACACTGCTGGCCACCACCAGAAGCTAAGTAAAAGGCACAGAACAGTTTCTCCTTTGGAAACTCCAGAAAGAGCTAAGTTTGCCAACTCCTTGGTTTTGGACTTCTGGCTTTCTGGACTGTGAGAGAATAAGTTTCTGTTGTTTGAAGTCACCCAGAATGTGGTGATTTGTTACAGCAGCCCTAGGAAACTAATGCACATGGGATGCTTGAATTTAAACGTGCAGATGAAGGGGCACTTGAGTGGCTTAGTCAGTTAAGCATCTTGACTCTCAAATTTAGCTCAGGTGATGATTTCACAGTTATTGCATCAAAACCTGGGTCGGGCTCCACGCTGTTTAAGATTTTGTCTCTCTCTCTAGCCCTTCCCTACTGGCTCTCTCTCTCTCTCTCTACCTCAAATTAAAAAAAAAAATGCTGATGCAAGTCCCCTTGTAGAAGGGATATAACAAGTTCTAAATAAAGATTATTTGCATATGAGTAGGGCTTGAATGACAGGATTTTTAAAACAAGTTTTTCCACTTGAGGCTTAAATTTTGAGGTCATGGTCATGATTCTTCTTGGTCCCTTATTTCTGAGAAAATAATTAGGCCGGGTTGATCCAAAGTGTCTACCAGACACAAACAAATGTAGTTCACACAATCCCAGATATATTTAGGAAAAGACAATATTTCCATTTGAGAAGATTTTTTCTTCTTTTTTATATAACTAAACCAATAATTCTGAAAGTAAGTAAACTCAACAAATAAACTTACTTCTAACCTTTTATTCCATGTCATTGTGTCAGTTGCATTATTAGGAAGTAAGATATGTAGCCTCTAAATTATCTGTGGTTCTGATTCTGAATTATGTTTATTTTTACAATACCTGCTCCTTTTAAAATATGAGGGTTTGTTTTGTTGTAAAAAAACATAATTACAAAGACAGTGGAGACCCCAGACCTTAGAGATGGAGAAATCAGTTCGAATAAAGTTTTAGCAGAGTTTAAATAACAAATCAATTCCAATAAAACTGTAATTTTGGCTGTTAGTAGGTCAGAAACTAATTTAGGGAAAACAATTTCTTATGAACATCATTTCTCTGGGACAGCTTCTCCAAAACAGCAAACACAGTGTCATAAAATATCCATATTTAAGTTTGGAAAATAGTATGTTGGGAAAGTACTCTATCCTTCCATTTCTTATCAGTTGGGGTTGATATTATTTAACACAATGGAAAGTAGAAAATTCATAGAAAATACAATTATAGAATATAAAACTTTCCATTAGTGTCAGTACCCAGTACAGAACCCGCTACATCAGTCACCATAATTCCAAGTGGCCCATTCTGTCATATGGATCTTGATGCCAGAAAATGAACAAGAAAGACTTCAGTGATACCATAAATATGGTTTCCTTTTTAAACTTGTCTACGGATGGTAGTAAAAGATCGGTGCAGTGAGTCATGGTTCATACATGAGACCGTACAAGGAGGACAGGAAGGGTATTACATATTGGGAAAATGGTATTTTACTAGGGGGGGAAAGCTTAAGCAAAAAATGTTTGACTTGGATATTGGAAATGTCTTAAAAATACTAGTGAATTGGGGAAAGTAAGTATATTTGTGAGGCAAATAAACTTTATTCAAAACCCATGCACTAGCATCCACCAAAAGTTATATTAGTGAAAAGATGAAAACAAGTAGAAAGTCTTAGGACATAGGCATAGAAGAATCATAAGGTCAAGGATGGGAATTGCTTAGGGGTTGAATACAGCACTGAGAAGCAGGACTGAAGAAAACAGGGAAACACACTCCTGAGTGATGGAAAGGGCGAGCTGTGATGCTCTTTCCACTATTGTCCACTCTGTAGATAGGCTGGGATATCCATGCTGCATTGCTGTTGGCTTTCGTTCTCATTGGCCTGAGTTACTCTTAGTGACACCTGCTGTCCCTTTAACTCATGCTCAGCTGCCTGGGCTTGATTAGGCTCAGTTTTAGTTAATAGAAGATTTGGGGGGATTTTTGTAAGATATTTTGGGGAGAGAAGGAGAAATCAAATGGCCTGAATAAGTGGAGGAAGGCAGCATTTTAAAAAGCCATCTTATATTCAAGTCATTTCTGGTAGTATTGCTCCCATGACTTTGCTTTAAGAAACAGAAAAAGGCATTGATAATTACATTGTATAATAAAATTATGTTTTCTTTAGTCTACACTTCTTAATATTAATATGACTTAATTTTGACAGTCACAAAGTTTTTTGTTTACATAAAATATAAGTGTCCTCAAATGCATTTAATCTCTAAATATATTTGTATGTGTATTTGTGATATTTGTACAAATATACAGGTAAGTGTAGTAATCCTTAAACTATCTGTAATGCATTCATGAAACAACATACTCATGAATTAAAAGACTTAGAATCAAGATATAATTAAATAAAGCCTGTAAATGAAATCATATTTATGTTTGGGAAAGAGCACTGTCTGCAGGGTGAAGAACAACTTAAAAGGTAAGAGGAGAGTAAAACTGAATAAAGGTGTCTGGGTGCAGAGATTTTTGCTGGAATCCAGGTGAGAGATAATGATGTCTTGAACTAGAATAATGGATGGAGAGAATGGAGAATCTTATTTCCAGAATATCAGAGTTGAAACCAGGAAACTAGGTAATTGAAGACAGAAGGAGAAATAGGAGTCAAATACTGTGTTTGGGTTTCTGTTTACATAGTTGAATTTATGTAATTTTTATAGCAACATAAGAAGGTGATAGAAAAGGAACAAAGTTGGTGAGAAGTTTTATTTGGGACAAGGGTCATGTAGAAAATGAATTAGTGTGTAGATAGTAACTTAGCAGTCAGTAGATAATAACTGGGTAAACTATGCAGAAAGAGAAGAGAGGGAAAAACCTTATGTTGAACCTGATGTTAATCAGCAGTTACAGGTGTTGGAGGTTATCCAAAGGACATGAGCTCAGGTTGAACTGGGAGCTTGATCTTGCAATCATAGACTTCTTATCTTCTCCCCAATCTTTAGAGTGTATGTTTTTTTTGTGCCTTCCCCATGCTACATGCTGCCCCAAGGACACAGCCTTGAAATGATGCTTTGAGACAATCCTGGACAGTATATGTGGTTGAAACCAGTGAAGGTCCTTTTAAGATTCTGGTGGGTGGGGCAGAGAGCTAATGGTCTTATAGCCATGGAAGACAAGCCTCATTTGTGAATCCCCTTGCTTATAAAACCTGCCACCCACCAGTCTGGAATGGTCTGCCTCTCTTTGATCTCTCCTTACTCTCTGGATATGGGGGCTAATTTATGAACCAACAACAGAATACGCAGAAGTAAAAGATCTCTCAAAGAAATCTAAGAAGAAATGGAAATATCGTATGGAAATCAAAGGCAAAAGCAGTTCAGGAAGTAGAGGTGGGTCGACGACACCAAATGTTTCCAAATGTCTGAGTAAGGTAAGAACACTCAAGTATTTAATGAATTTTGTAGACAAGGGATACCGTCATCTTCCATGTACAGTTTAATTGAAGTGACAAGGAAAGAGTCTAGACTACAGTGGGTTGTAGAGGAAATAGGAAGTGAGGAAATGGAGGAATCAAGGGAAACAAATGTCTTCAATAAAATTTGTCTGTGAGAGGAAGTAGCTGGTAGGTGTATGAGAATGAATGTTCAAGGAATGTGTTTGGGGTTTTTCAAGAAGAGGAGGCTCAAACAGAGTATATGCTAATAGGGCATTATAACACAGGAGAGGGTGGATATGAGGAACAATATGGGGGAACTAGAAGTCCCCAAGAAAATTGGAGGAAAAGAAACAGAGCTCACTGGAGAATTGACCAAAGGAATTTCACTTGTTCCTCTGTTCCTCTTTCTTTCTTTTTCTGTAGATCCTAAAAGGCTGTGACATAGAGATGAATTGTCTCAAAGGTATCAAAAGCTATCCTGATATTTATTCATGATATACTAGCCATCTTAGGAACATTTCAAATGCTATCTTTTAAAGTAATTTTTGTAGCTTATTGTATGTTTTCTTATTTTTCCTAAATGTATTTCTTTCCTTCACTTAGAACTTTTCCCAAATATATGCCTATAAATAATCTTGTTACAGTAAATCTCATGTGGACAGTCTTGCTACTGCTTTTGTTAACTCCTTCCTGTCTCAATGCCCTGTGGAGTTCCCAGATTCTACAGTCAAACTTGGTTCACTTCGTGCTCTCAAAATCTCTCTTTTCATGTAGAGTTTTATTGCTTTAGTCATAGTTTTCAAAATAACTCACCTAGAAATATTTTTAAATTCAATGTCTTAATTCATCTTTAGAAAATGAATGATATAAAATGTAGCCATTATGGATTTTAGCTACTAATTATGATGACAAATTAATTCATGATAACAAAAGACCTCTATTTGTTGAAGGCAGAGAGACTAAGACGCGGGTATGGGTGGTCTGGGGGTGATGAGGAGTTCCTAAGATCCTTGGAGTCAATCTGATGTAGGTATTTCAGGCATCAGAGTTTCTGGGCCCTGCCAGAAGATGAGTCCATTCTCAAGGCATTTGAATTTGGGCTGTGAGAATCAAATTTATCCCAGCATAGACAAATAGTTGATCATGCTTTCTTTTTATTTACTTTAAAAATTCTTGCATATTTTAGTTTTTACTTCTATGTATGTCAAAAGATGAATTACAAATAATAAGTATGTTTTACAGCATATAGAGTTGGATTAAAATAAATGACCTCTAGGGATTTGTTCTGCTCTCTATTCATGATTTTACAGTATTTATATGTCAGCATCTAACTAGGAAAACAAAAATCACTTTGTCTATAACATAGGAAATTTAATTCAAGAATTAGTTTCTCAGGTGAAAGAGTATCTGAGAGTCAAATGGGACAGAGAGTAACAATGGCCGGAAACCACTACCATCTTAGGTTCAAGGGCATTAAAAAGAAGCGTCCGTGTGTCTAAAGTCACACAAAGTAAGCTAATAGCATGAAAAGTGTACAGAGGGAGCTACAACCAACAGGAGACACAGGGGCAGAGTCGACTGGAGAAACCATGTAGGCAGAGAGGGAGGAAGGATTTCCCGAGTTTCTTTTCCTCTCCCACATATTCCCAGAATTGATTCCTATTGGCTGAACTAAGCCAAAGCCAATATGACACAGAAGTAGAGGAGAGTGCCAGTCCTCTTGTGACAGGGACAAAATGTGGAAGAGGGTCTGAGGAGACAGGATAGACTCATAATTTTTTTTTAAGAAATGAAGACAACAGTTAAAAAATCTCTGAAGCACAAAGATGAAAACTCAGCTGTCATTACCATTATTATTGTATTAATCTTGAACTAGTTTTGTTGCCTTATATCCTTCTTTTCCGTATTTATTCTGCACTTAACGGTGTTATCTACAAATGTCTTTCCAGTCATTTAATAGTTAAAGCTTTAGCATTCTAGCACAGTTTTTGGCTGGTTAGACTTCTGCTCATTCAGTTCTTCCTGGGAAACAAGAAACCCAATATTCTTTTTTTGGTGATTTAATAGCAGGCAAATAACTATGCTCATTAAGCATATCAATATCTATTAAGCATGTTTAATATCTTAAAATATTAAGATATCTCTTATACCATCTCTAAAGAGAGATTTCTAGTTTTCAAACACAATCTAAATCCTCTAAATGTGGACTATGTAATGCCTTTGAAACAATACCTTCAAAACAGTACCTTCACCCTTCTGTTTCATACTGTAATGTATCTCTAATTTATTATACTGACCCATTTTCCTTTCTTTCTGTTCTTTCTTCCTGATGCTTCAGAATTCTTTCATCATTTCCTTTCTGTGAGAGGAATATCCTTTAGCTCTTTTTATAGGGTAGATCTAGTAACCATTTCTTTTGGTTTCCTTTCTTCTGGAAATGTATTTATTTTCCATAATGTTGAAGGACTTTTCCAAAATATAAAATAAACTGTCCACAGTTTTTTCAGCACTTAAAAATTATTGTGACACATCCTCATGGCATCCTTGGTTTTTGGTTTTTGTTTTGGTTTGGGTTTCTTTTTTAAAATTTATTTACTTTCTTAATTCCAGCATAATTGATGTACAGTGTTCTATTAGTTTCAGGTTTACAATATTGTGATTCAACAATTCTGTATGTTACTCTGAGGTCATCATGATAAATGACATTTGATTCCCATTACCTGTTTCACCCATGCCCCACCCATCTGCCTTCTGGTAACCAACTGTTCTTTATATTTAAGAGTGTGCTTTTTAAAATTTCTGTTTGATGGTTTGTTTTGTTTCTTAAATTCTACATATTAGTGAAATCATATGCTATTTGCTTTCTCTGACTTACTTCACTTAGCATTATAGCCTCAAGATCCACCCATGTTGTTGCAAATGGTAAGATTTCATTATCTTTTTCCCTTTTTCCCCCTTAAATCGTTTATTGTCAAGTTCGTTTACATATAACACCCAGTGCTCATCCCAGAAAGTGCCCCCTTCCGTGCCCATCACCCCCCTTCCCCTCTTCCCCACCCCCATCAGCCCTCGGTTTGTTCTCAGCATTCAAGAGTCTCTCATGGTTTGCCTCCCTCCCTCTCCCCCACTATTTTTCCCCTTCTTCTCCCATATCGTCCTCCATTAACTTCCTCCTAATCCACCTATACATGCAAACATATGGTATCTGTCCTTCTCTGCCTGACTTATTTCACTCAGCCTAACACCCTCTAGTTCCATCCATGTTGCTACATATGGCCAGACTTCATTCTTTCTCATTGCCATGTAGTATTCCACTGTATAGATAAAGCACATCTTCTTGATCCATTCATCAGTTGATGGACACTTAGGTTCTTCCCATGTTTTGGCTATTGTTGAGAGTGGTGCTATGAACATTGAGGTACATGTGCCCCTATGCATCAGCACTCCTGTATCCCTTGGGTAAATTCCTAGCAGTGCTACTGCTGGGTCATAGGGGAGTTCTATTGTTAATTTTTTGAGGAATCTCCATACGGTTTTCCGGAGGGGTTGCACCAGCTTACATTCCCAAGAACAGTGTATGAGGGTGCCCATTTCTCCACATCCTCGCCAGCATCTGGAATCTCCTGATTTGTTCATTTTAGCCACTCTTACTGGTGTGAGATGGTATCTCAGTGTGGTTGTGATTTGTATTTCCCTGATGAGGAGGAATGCTGAGCATCGTTTCATGTGTCTGGTGGCCATCTGTATGTCCTCTTTAGAGAAGTGTCTGTTCATGTCTTCTGCCCATTTTTTCACTGGATTATTTGTTTTTTCAAGTGTGGAGTTTGGTGAGTTTCTTATATATTTTGGATACTAGCTCTTTATCTGCTATGTCATTTGCAACTATCCTTTCCCATTCCATCGGTTGCTTATTAGTTTTATTGATTGTTTACTTTGCCGTGCAGAAGCTTTTAATCTTGATGAGGTCCCAGTAGTTCATTTTTGCTCTTGATTCCCTTGCTTTTGGGGATGTGTCAAGTAAGAAATTGCTGCAGGTTGAGGTCAAGGAGGTTTTTTCCTGCTTTCTTTTCTAGGGTTTTGATGGTTTCCTATCTCACATTCAGGTCCTTTATCCATTTTGAGTTTATTTTTGTGAATGGTGTGAGAAAGTGATTTAGCTTCATTCTTCATGTTGGTATCCAGTTCTCCTAGCACCATCTGTTAAAGAGGGTGTCTTTTTTCCATTGGATACTCTTCCCCGCTTTGTCAAAGATTAGTTGGCCATACATTTGTAGGTTCAATTCTGAGTTCTCAGCTCTATTCCATTGGTCTATGTGTCTGTTTTTGTGCCAATACCATACTGTCTTGAGGATGACAGCTTTGTAGTAGAGGCTAAAGTCCAGGATGGTGATGTCTCCTGTTTTGGTTTTCTTCTTCAATATTACTTTGGCTATTCAGGGTCTTTTGTGGTTCCATACAAATTTTAGGATAGTTTGTCCTAGTTTTGAGAAGAATGCTGGTGCAATTTTGATTAGAATTACATTGAATGTGTAGATTGCTTTGGGTAGTAATGACATTTTAACTATATTTATTCTTCCTATCCATGAGCATGGAATGTTTTTCCATTTCTTTGTGTCTTCTTCAATTTCCTTCATAAGTTTTCTATAGTTTTCATCATACAGATCTCTTGTATCCTTGGTTAGGTTTATTCCGAGGTATTGTATGGTTTTTTGTGCAATTGTGAATGGGATCAGTTTCTTGATTTCTCTTTCTGTTGCTTCATCATTGGTGTATAAAAATGCAACCGATTTCTGTACGTTGATTTTGTACCCTGCAACTTGGCTGAATTCTTGGATCAGTTCTAGTAGGCTTCTGGTGGAGTCTGTCGGGTTTTCTATGTAGAGTATCATGTCATCTGCGAAGAGTGAAAGTTTGACTTCCTCTTTGCCAATTCTGATGCCTTTGATTTCCTTTTGTTGTCTGATGGCTGATGCTAGGACTTCCAGCACTATGTTAAACAACAGTGGTGAGAGTGGACATCCCTGTCGTGTTCCTGATCTCAGGGGGAAAGCTCTCAGTTTTTCCCCGTTGAGGATGATGTTAGCTGAAGGCTTCTCATAGATGGCTTTACGGTGTTTAAATAAGTTCCTTCTATCCGGACTTTCTCGAGGGTCTTCATTAAGAAGGGATGCTGTATTTTGTCAAATGCTTTTTCTGCATCTATCGACAGGATCATATGGGTTTTATCTTTTCTTAATGTGATGTATCACATAGATTGATTTGCAAATATGGAACCAGCCCTGTAGCCCAGGAATGAATCCCACTTGATCTTGGTGGATAATTCTTTTTATGTGCTGTTGAATTCGATTTGCAAGTATCTTGTTGAGAACTTTTGCATCTGTATTCATCAAGGATATTGGCCTGTAGTTCTCTTCTTTTTGCTGGGTCTCTGTCTGGCTTGGGAATCAAAGTGATGCTGGCTTCGTAAAATGAGTCCAGAATTTTTCCTTCGATTACTATTGTTTGGAATAGCTTGAGAAGAATGGGTATTAATTCTGTATTAAATGTCTGGTAGAATTCCCCAGGGAAGCCATCTGGCCCAGGGCTCTTACTTGTTGGGAGATTTTTGATAACTGATTCGATTTCCTCACTATTTATGGTTCTGTTCAGATTTTCTATCTCTTCCCGTGTGAATTTTGTTAGTGAGTGTGTTTTTAGGTATCTGTCCATTTCTTCTAAGTTGTCCAATTTGTTGGCATATAATTTTTCATAGTATTCCCTGATAATTGCTTGTGTTTCTGAGGGGCTGGTTGTAATAAGTCCTTTTTCATTCATGATTTTGTCTATTTGGGTGCTCTTTCTTTTCTTTTTGAGAAGCTGGCTAGAAGTTTGTCCATTTTGTTTATTTTTTCAAAAAACCAACTCTTGGTTTAGTTGATCTGTTCAACTGTTTTATTGGTTTCCATATTGTTTTCTTCTGCCCTGATTTTTATTATTTCTCTTCTCCTACTGGGTGTGTGGTGCTCCTGTGGCTCTCCCTCTAGTTCCTTTAGATGCACTGTTAGATTTTGCACTTGCACTTTTTCTAATTTCTTGAAATAGGCCTGGAGTGTAATGTACTTTCCTCTTAGGACTGCCTTTGCCGCATCCCATAGATTTTGGATTGTTGTATTTTTGTTTTCATTTGTTTCCATATATTTTTAAAATTTCTTATTTAATTGCCTGATAGGCCCATTCGTTCTTTAGTAGGGTGTTCTTTAACCTCCGTGTTTTTGGAGGTTTTCCAGACTTCTTCCTGTGATTGATTTTGAGATTCATAGCATTGTGATATGAAAGTGTGCATGGTATAATCTCAATTCTTTTAGATTTATTGAGGGCTGCTTTATGTCCCATTATGTGCTCTATCTTGGAGAATGTGCCATGTGCACTTGAGAAGAAAATGAATTCCATGGCCTCGGGATGTAGAGTTCTATATATATCTGTCAAATCCATCTGGTCCAATGTGTCATTAAGTCCATTGTTTCTTTAATTATTTTCTGTCTAGTTGATCTATCCATTGCTGTAAGTAGAGTATTAAAGTCCCCTACTATTAGTACATTCTTATCTATAAGCTTGTTTCTGTTTGTGATTAATTGTTTTTAATATTTTGGTGCTCCCATATTCGGTGCGTAGACATTTATAATTGTTAGTTCTTCCTGATGGATCGACCCTGTAATTATTATATAATGCCCTTCTTCATCCCTTGTTATTGTCTTTAATTTAAAGTCCAGTTTGTCTGATATAAGTGTAGCTACTCCAGCTTTCCTTTCACTTCCTGTAGCATGATAGATATTTCTCCATCCCCTTACTTTTAATCTGAAGGTATCTTCCAGTCTAAAATGCGTTTCTTGTAGACAGCAAATAGATGGATTTATTTATTTTTATCCATTCTGCTACCCTGTGTCTTTTGATTGGAGCATTCAGACCATTTATATTCAGTGTTATTATTGAAATATGTGGGTTTAGAGTCATTGTGTCCTTTGTGGGATTCATGCTTGTGGTGGTATCTCTGGTATCTTGCATTTCTTGTAACATTTCCACCAGGGAGCCCCCCTCAGGATTTCTTTTAGGGTTGGCTTAGTAGTGACAAATTCTTTCAATTTTTGTTTTGGAAAGACTTTTATCTCTCTTTGATTCTGAATGACAGGCTTGATGGATAGAGGATTCTTAGCTGCATATTTTTTCTGTTCATCATATCAAAGATTTCCTGCCATTCCTTTCTGGCCTGCCAAGTTTCAGTAGATAGGTCTGTAACCACTCTGATAGGTTTCCCTTTTTATCTTAGGGCCCTTTTCTCCCTAGCTGCTTTCAAAATTCTCTCTTTGTCCTTAGATTTTTGCCAGTTTCACTATGATATGTCGTGCAGAAGATCGATTCAAGTTATGTCTGAGGGGAGTTCTCTGTGCCTCTTGAATTTCAGTGTCTACTTCCCTCCCCAGATTGGGGAAGTTCTTTGCTATAATTTGTTCAAGGACTCCTTCAGCACCTTTTCCTCTCTCTTTCTCTTCTGGAACTTCTATGATATGGATATTGTTCCATTTGATTGTATCGCTGAGGTCTCAAATTCTCCTTTTGTGTTCCTGGATCAGTTTATCTCTCATTTTCTCAGCTTCTTCTTTTTCTATAGTTGTGTCTTATAAATCACTTATTCTCCTTTCTGCCTCTTCAATCTGTGCATTGGATGCCTCCATTTTATTATGTATCTTATTTATAGCATTTTTAAATTCATCACAACTATTTTCAAGCTCCCTAGTCTTTGTAGCAATAGTTTCTCTGGTGTCTTCCATGCTTTTCTCAAGCCCAGTGATTAATTTTATGACTATTTTTCTAAATTCTTGTTCAGTTATGTTGCTTATATCTGTTTTGAGCAGTTCTTTAGCTATCATTTCTTCCTGGAATTTCTTTGGAGGAGAATTCTTCCAGTTCATCATTTTGGTTAGCTTTCTATCTTTTGTTAATTTTAAAAGCTTGTTATGCACTCTGCCCCTGCGAGTGCTGCTGCATTAAAGCAGGCTCTTTGAGTGTCCAGGGCCTGTCCGTTTAGGAAGTGTTCTTTGAATGGTGTCTCTTGGTTTCTCTTATTTTGTTTCCCTACTCATAGTGGTATTTGGAACTCTCCACCATGTGTACTTCGGCTTGTTTCTTGAGGTAGCCGCCACACTTATGAGGTTTCCTTTCCAGTGTATTCTGTCTCTCTCTTCCCAAACTACTATGGCTCAGTGTCCTATGATTTCAGGCCTTCTCTGTTTGAGAGATGGGTGCAAGCGAAATGCACAGAGCTCCCTACCTCTCTGCCATCTTGCCCGAGACTTATACTTTAGATAGATAGCCACATTTTTCACTCCTAGCTCGGACACTGTCCTTTTTGTAACCAAGGACTGCCATGGAGCTGGTAAGAGGGGTTTCAGGAGCCATAGGCTTTCGAGAGTATGCTCGCCTCCAGCCTGCCACGAGGACCACAAATGGCGAGGTTGGCCTCTTCCTCCTATCGGTGCCACTGGACTTCCCTGCCAAGATTTCAGTATTTTGTATTCCTAATATTCCAACGTGTATGCATTTTACATACATATATTTGTGTATGTATAAAATATTATAAAAATATATAAAATATGTATTTCCACAATGGCTGCACCAGTTTGCATTTCCAACAACAGTAGATGCAGGTTCCTTTTTCTGAACATCTTCTTCTACATTTGTTTTTGTGTGTTTTATTTTAGCCATTCTGACAGGTGTGAGGTGGTATCTTATTGTGGTTTTGATTTGCATTTCCATGATGAGTGATGTTGATCATCTCTTCGTGTGTCTGTCCTCTTTGTAGAAATGTCTCTTCATGTCTTCTGCACATTTTTAATTGGATTATTTGTGGGGGGTTGGTGTTGAATAGTGTAAGTTTTTCATATACTTTGGATACTGCTTATTGGGTATATGATTTGCAAATATCTCCTGTTCAGTATGTTGTCTTTTGGTTTTCTGATTGTTTGCTTTGCTGAGCAGAAGCATTCTATTTGATGCAGTCCTCATAGTTTATATTTGCTTTTGTTTCCCTTGCCTCAAGAGACATAGCCAGAAAAATGCTGCTATAGCCTATGTCAGAGAAATTACTCCTGGTGCTCTCGTCTAGGGTTTTTCATGGGTTCAAGTATCACATTTAGATATTCAACCAATTTTGAGTTTATTTTTGTGTATGGTATAAGAAAGTTGTCCAATTTCATTATTTTGCATGTAGATAACCACTTTTCTCAACACGCTTTGTTTTGTTCTTGTTCAAGACAGCTTTGGCTTTGTGATTCCATACACATTTTAGGATTATTTGCTCTAGTTCTGGGGAAAGAAAAATGCTGTTGGTATTTTGATAGGTATTGCATAAAATTTGTCTCTTACTTTGGGTAGTATGAACATTTTAATAATATTTGTTCTCCCAGTCCATGAGTATGAGATATCTTTCCATTTGTTTGTGTTTTTAAATTCTTTTCCAGTGTTTTGTAATTTTCAGAGTCAAGCCTTTCACCTCCTTGGTTACATTTATTCCTAGGTATTATTTTTGGTGCAGTTGTAAATAAGACTTTATTTAATTTCTCTTTCTGTTATTTCATGGTTGTTGTAAAATGCAACAAATTTCTCCATATTGATTTTATATACTGCAAATTTTTGGAATTGATCAGTTTTAATACTTTTTTTTTTCTCTGAAGATGCTATATATAATATCATCTATAAATAGTGAGAGTTTTATTTCTCCTGTTCCCATTTGGATGACTTTTTCTTATACGATTACTGTGACTAGGACTTCCAGTACTATGTTGAATAAAAGTAGCGAGGGTGGACATCTTTGTCTTGTTCCTGATCTTAGGGGGATAGCTGTCAGTTTTCACCATTGAGTGTGATGTTAGAAGTGGGTTTTTTTATCTATGGCCTTTATTATGGTGAATATGTTCCCTCTAAACCTAATTTGTTGAGGGATTTTGTCATGAATGGATGTTTTACTTTGTTACATGCTTTTCTGCATCTGTTGAAAGGATCATTTGGTTTTTATCCTTTATTTTTTTATGTGAAGTATCACATTGATTTTCAAATATTGAACCACCCTTGGATCCATGGAATAAATCCCACTTGATCATGGTGAGTGATTTATTTAATGTATTATTGGATTGGTTTGGGAATGTTTTGTTGATGGCTTTTGCATCTATGTTCATCAGAAATATTGCCCTACAGTTCTTTTTTTGTACTGTCTTTATCTGGTTTTGGTGTCAGGGTAATACTGGTCTCTAGAATGAATTCGGAAGGTTTTCTTTTATTTTTTTGGAATAGTTTGAGAATATCCCAAATATTTGGAATAGATGGAGATTTTTTTTGGAACAGTTTGAGATATTAACTCATCTTTATTTGGTAGAAATTGCCTGTGAAGCTATCTGGTCCTGAACTCTTGTTTGTTGGGACTTTTTTGATTATGGATTCAAGTTTATTGCTGGTAATCAGTCTATACTAATTTTCTACTTTTTCCTGATTCAGTATTGGGAGGTTATGTTTCTAGAAATCTCTCCATTTCTTCTGGGTTTTCTAATTTATTGACATATAATTTTTCATAATATTTTCTTATAATCCTTTGTATTTCTTTGATTTCAGCCTCTTTCTTTCTTTTTAAAATTTTTATTTTAAAGAGAATGCACGTTAGGGATAGGGGCAGAGGGAGGGAGAGAGAGAGAATCTTAAACAGGCTGCATGGTTATAATGGAGCCCAATGTGGGGCTCAATCCAATGACCCTGGGATCATGACCTGAGCCGAAATAAAGAGTTGGACTCCCAATGGACTGAGCCATTCAGGTACTGCTATTTCTCCTCTTTGATTTCTGATTTGCTTTGAGTTCTCTCTCTCTTTGTCTGTATTTATGAATCTGACTAAAGGGTTATCAATACTGTTGATCTTTTCAAAGAACCAGCCCTGGTTTCATTGATCTGTGCTATTGTTTATTTTTTATTTTTTCCTTTTAGTTTCTATTTCATTTATTTCTGCTGTAATCTTTATTATTTCCTTCCCTCTGCTTTGCTCTTTTATTGTTTTCTCTTTTAGATGTAGGGTTAGGTTGTTGATTTGGTATTTTTCTTGCTGTCTGAGGCCTGCAAAATGCAAAATGGGATTAACCCATTTTGGTTTTTATTGACTCATTCGTTGTTTAGTAGTATTTCATTTTTCTCCCATGTGTTTGTGTTCTTTCCATATTTTTTCTTGTGCTTGATTTATAGTTTCATAATGTTGTGGTTAGAAAAGCAGCATGGTATTACTTCAGTCCATTTTAACTGTGTTAAGACTTCTTTTGTGGCCTAATATGGGTTCTCTTCTGGAGAATGTTCCATGTGCCTTTGAAAATAATGTGTGTTCTGTTGTTTTAGGATGGAATGTTCTGAATGAATCTGTTAGACCCAGTTTCTTACTATTATAGTATTACTATCAAATACTATCTTTATGTTTGTTATCAACTGCATTATATGTTTGGTTCTTTCATGTTGAGTGCATAAATATTTACAATTGTTATATCTTCTGGTTGGATTGTCCCCTATATGATAATGTGGGGTCCTTCTTTGTCTCTTGTTACTTTCTTTGTTTTAAAATCTGTTCGGCAGAAGTATTGCTCTTGTGGCTTTTTTTCCCTTTCTTTTGCATGATAAATGTTTCTCTGTCCCCTCACTTTAAGTTTGCATATGTCTCTTGTAGGCAGCATATAAATCTTGCATTTTTATTCAGTCCATTACCCTTTTCTTTTGAGTAGAGCATTTAGTCCATTTACATTCAAAGTAATTATTTATGAGTATGTACTTATTGCCATTTTGTTACTTGTTTTACAGTAGGTTTTGTAGTTCTTCTGTGTTCTTCTCTTGCTCTCTTACATTTTGCTAGCTTTCTTTAGTGATATACTTAAATTCCTTTCTGTTATTCTTTTTGCATGTCTATTACTGGTTTTCACTTTGTGTTTACCGTTAGGTTTCTATATAACATCTTTTGCATACCCAAACCTATATTAAGTTGATGGTTGCTTAAGTTTTAACCCATTCTAAAAGCAATATATGGTTGGGATGCCTTGGTTCCTCAATTTGTTAAACGTTTGACTCTTGTTTCATGAGTGCAGGGCCTGCCTGGGATTTTCTCTCTCCCACTCTCTCTGCCCCTCCTCTGCTCTCTCTGTCTCTCAAAATAAATAAACTTTAAATTAAAAAGCAATATATTGTTACCCCCCACCCTTACATTTTAGGTATATGTTGTCATACTTTGCATCCTTTTATTTTGTGAATCCTTTGACTGATTTTTATAGATATACTCAGTTTTACCAATTTTGTGCTTCCTACTTTTCTTACTCCTGCTTATGAGATTTCCATTCCACTCCCAGAATCTCTTTTAACATTTCTTGTGAGACTAGTGTAGTGGTAATTAATTCATTTAAATTTTACTGTTTGGGAAATCTTTATCTCTTTCCATTCTGAATAATAGCCTTGCTGGATAGAGTAGTCTTGCCTGCAGATACTATCCTTGTAGTATGTGGGATGGGTCATGCCATTCCTTCTGGCCTGCAAAGTTCCTGCTAAAAATAAGCTCAGATCCTAATAGGGTAACTGTTTTCTTTTCTCTTGCTGCTAAAATTATATTTACCACTACTTTTGCCATTTTAATTACTGTGTTTCTTGGTGGGGACATCTTTGGTTGATTTTTTTCTTGAGGGCTCTCTGCACCTAGTATATCTGGATTTCTGTTTATTTACCCAAACTTGAGAAGTTTTCAGCTATTATTTCCTCAAAAAATTTTTATTCCCCCTTTTCTCTCTTCTTCTCTTTCTGGGATCCTGTAATAAGAATGTTATTATGCTTGAAGGTGTCACTGAGTTCCTTTAACCTATTCTCATTTTTATTATTTTTTTCTCTCTCCTGTTCAGCTTGATTGATTTCCATTACTCTGTCTTGCAGATCACTGATCCATTCTTCTGTTTCCTCTAGTCTCCTATTGATTCTCTCTAGTGTGTATTTAATTATAGGTATTGAGTTCTTTATTTCTGATTGATGGTTTTAATGTATTTTCTGTCTCTTTGTTGAGAGTCTCCCTGAGATCCTCTACTTTTTTCCTAAGTCCTCTGAGTATCTTGGATGAGCATTACTTTTAAATTATCTATCAGGCATATTACTTATCTCCATTTCACTTAGCTCTGTTACCATGATTTTGTCCTGTTCTTTCATTTAGGGCATATTCTTCTATATCCTCATTTTGTCTAACTCTTTGGGTTTTTTAAAAATTCATTCATTCATTCATTCATTCATTCATTCATTTAGAGATGGATGGAGAGAATGAGCAGAGAAGGGGCAGAGAGAGGAGAGGGAGAATCCCAAGCAGGCTCCATGCTGTCAGTGCAGAGCCCAGCATGGGTCTCCATCCCATGAACTATGAGATTGTGACTTGAACCAAAATCAGCAGTTGGATGCTCAACCAACTGAGCCACCCAGGTGCCCCTATGTTTGTTTCTATATGTTAGGAAAGACAGCTGTCTCCTTCTCTTGGAAGTTGTGGCCTTAAGAGGAGGTTCTGTATTGCCCTGTAGTGCAGTGTCTCTTGTTCGTCTAAACCTGGCACTTCAGGGCTGTCTCCTATGTTTGTTACATGTGCCCTACCATTGTGACTGAGCTCCATTTTCCTTCAGTCCAGTTGTCTGCAATGGCTTTATTGCCTACTGTGGGCAGGGTTTGGCCCCTGTTTTGTTAATGAGAGAGTCCGGGTCCATGTTGGGCCTGAGTTGGGTCAGGCCAGGTTTTTGCCAGAGCTCCAGTTGCAGTGAACTGCAGGGCACTCTCCCTGTATTGTCTCCTGAGATGCTTTTGTTGCTGGGTGGAATGTGCAGTTAGACCAGATGTCTGCCCCCAGCTTGCTACTGTAATCACAGTCAAATTGATATGGGTAATCATCTTTTCCTCTCCCTGGATCAAGATTCACTGTGGCATAGTAAGGACTCTGTCAGGGCTACTTGCACAATGTCATGCTTATAGCCCACTTTGAGTGGGCTCCGGCAAAGGGCATATTGGATAGGGCAGGTCCACAGGAGTGCACAGGGGAAAGGTACATGGTGTTAGCAAGCTAGGTGGAAAGTGTTTATGCTGTAGGAGGGCAGAATAGGGAAAAGGCATCTGCCAGCTCTTTTGTTCTTTGAGTAGTTTCCTAAATATCCCTGCCCTCTGGTGTACATTCTGAAATAAATAGGTCTCCTTCCCGTATACTACAAGTGTTTCTCGAACTGCTGTTTCTATATTGTGTCTCAGTGGAGTTATTTTCTTTCTGTCTATTTAAAATTGAGCATTCAGTTTGTCAGAGCTGAGTCTTCTGATACTTAAAGTTCCTGGTATTAAGCCTCACTTATTATAAGAACTTGCAAAGTTAACCCCTCTGGTTTTCAAAGCCAAAAGTTATGGGGATTCATCTTCCCAGAAGACCCAGGTCTTCTGTGCCTGTGGTGTCTGGTGTGCCTAGTATGTGGTCTGCTCCTCTCCTTTCTCTGTGTTTACATTGGCTCTTCTTCCTGTGAATAGTCTTGTGGGGCAGATTGGTTTCCAACCGTGTCTCTTCCCTTTCTACCTTTTTGATGTGGCCTCTTCCCTATGGTTAGCTGAGGAGAGTCTGCTCTGCAGGTCATTTTCTGGGTTATTTACATTGACGTGGTTGTTATCTAGGTGTAACTGTGGAATGCAGTAAGCTTAAGGTCCTACTATTCGTCCCTCTTCCCCAGAAGTCCAGTCTCCTTGGTTTTTTATAAAACATCTGCTCTTATTTTCGTACTAATTCCCTGTAAGTAATGTATTATTTTCCTCTGGCTTCTTTCAAGATTTTATTATTGTTGTCATTAGTTTTCCCAAGTTTAATTATGATGTTTTTGTGTGGATTTCTTTGACTTTACCTTGTGGGGGTTTGCTCAGTTTATTGAACATATGGGTTTATGCCTTTCAACAAATTTGGGAGGTTGGCAGCCCTAATTTCTTTGAATCCTTTTTCAGCCCCACTCTCTTTCTCCTCTATTCCTCAGCTTCCAGTGATATTCTGGTTGCAGATATCTTTTGATATTGGTCCACTGATCTCTGAGGTTCTGTTGTTTTTTGTTTTTTTGTTTGTGTTTTTTGTGTGTTTTGTTTTGTTTTTGTTTTGTCTATTTTTCTCTCTGTTCAGATTAGGCAAATTTTGTTACCCTGTCCTTAAATTCACAAATTCTATTTGCTATCATCTCCATTCTAATAATGAGCTAGGGCCTTGTAAGGCACCAGCAAGTGGTGTCCTAATGTCCCCTTACTATGCAATGTCACTAAGTGGAGTGAAAAGAACTTCAAGCATAATGCAAAAAAATGAGTTCTTTCCCTGCCCTCTTATTGTTAGTTTGACCAAAGGAGCAATGATCCTCCTTGCTGATTCTATGGGAATAGCCTTATGTTTATGGTGGGACTCTCACTGGGTCCTAACAAGAAATGAGTTTACCTTATCCACCTTTGATTCTTTGGTCAGGGAATGAAAACCATGAACTTGGATTATTTTCTTTTTTTTGGGTGAAATTTTATAAGAATCATGCTGCTAAACTGTCACCCCAGTACTGGGATCCTTAAACAGCTTCCTTTCCTTGTACTACATTTCCAAGTTCTTCTTTGGTGATCTGTTGTCATTAAAAATGTTTATAGTTGTACTTAGAGGAGAGGGGCAGGCAGGCAGGAGAGAGGCAGGCAGGCAGAGACAATTCTGCACCATCTTCCGTAGCAGACTATAAATCCTTTGTCTCTGATAGAAACCAGTGGTTCTTCAACACTTTTGCCCTGATGGCAGTTTGCAGTGTCTAGAGACATTATTGATTGTCAAAATGGGGGGTGAGTACTGCTGGTATCAAGTGAGCAGAATCTGGAGATGCTGCTAAACATCTTCTGATGCACAGAACTGTTCCCCACAACAAAGAATTCTCCAGTCCAAATGTCAGTAGTGACAAGGTTGAAATATCTTGATTTGAATACTCTCCTTTAGCGGGGCACCTGGGTGGCTCAGTCAGTTGAGTATGCAGCTCTTGATTTCACTCAGGTCATGATCCCAGAGTCATGGGATCAAGTCACACATTGGGCTCTGCATTGGGTGTAGAGCCTGCTCAAGATTCATTCTCTCTCTCATCTCTCCCTTCTTCCCCACTCGAGAACTCTCTCTCTCTCTCCCTAAAATACAAAAAAGTATTGACTATTTCTCAAATCTGTTTTAGGATTAGACATTGATATCTCTTCCTTCTTCATCAGAATCACTAGTTCTGAGGCATACAAAGAGCCTTTCCAAATATATACTTGAGAATTTGTAACTTTTAATTTTGAAAAATTGTCCTTTTTAAAAAATTTGATAGACCTTTAAGTGAAAAGATCATTATTTTATCACCTGGCCTTAAGACTGTCTACATTACACTCACTCAAGGAAATTTTTAAAAAGCTACTAACATTTGTCCCTCCCAATACATTTCACACATTTAAATGCACAAAAGTGATCTGGGACTCTGGGCTTTCTTAACATTTCTCTTTCTTTTTGTATGCTAAATATAATCTGGCAAACTCTTTAACATTTATTAATCTGGTATCATTTGATGTTCTAATTTACTCCCTATGTCAGCATCTAATTTACTACTAATATTCTCAAGAGTTAAGATCCTGGAAACCTTGCTTCTTTAAATCCTGCTACCGATTTGGGAACTCCCAGAATCAAAGGAGTTGGTATGGCAGCTCATTACTCAACTGTGAGCTCTATATCTATTGAGTTACTGCCAGAAAATATTTTCACTTGATAGTCATAGACTATATCCTTTTGTCAGTGAGATCCAAAGTAGACTACCTGAATATGGTCAGTGATTCCTGATGATCTTCTTTCTTGGAACTGAGGAATCCTTGTCAATCTCACTACAGCTCTGCCCTTTAAAAGTGGTATGCTGGGGCCAATAAAGCAGGCAGGTATTGCTCCTGAATAAACAACTCGTCAAAAGTCTGAGAACAGAAGGTTTCAAATGTATCAAAGCAATTGGCACAGTTGTTCACTAGTTAATTAGTAACACAAAGGCACTTTCGTCAAGCTGCCCAGACCAGGGGGCCATCTGCGTGACAGCATTGCCTCTCTGATGCTATGTACAAATAGAGCTTAGCTGGAGTTCTCAAGGGAAGTCTCATTGACCTTCTTGCTTTAAAATACATATAAAGCATATGGAAGAGATGAAAAAGTGAATATAATCATAGAATGAGCCCCATTTTTAGTGTTTAGTCTTCTGAAGAATTTCCTGGGGACTTCTGTCCTATTTATGTTAGTTTTGATAATTGCTTTATTTTACTGCTACATATTTTAGTAATATTGTAATTATTCCCAGTCTATTAAGGTCAGGGCACTTCTAATGAAATAATACATAATGTATTATCATTGATTTTTTTTTTTAAAGTTTTCTGCCTTCTCCATTGTATGTGAGATTGTGAAAGTAGGAACCATATCTATTTTGTTTAATTTTATGTTCCCTCTACCTAGTGCAATTCTGGAATGTGGTAAAATAATGTGATGGTATTGAAAGTTTTATTTTTTTTTAAATAAAATGCTTTTATTTTACTTTGAATTCTTGAAAGCCATATACCCATATTTAGCTCTGTAAACAAGTATATTAGTATCTGAAATCTCTTGGTGTAGTAATGTTTTTGTTCCTTATCACTCTTAAACCTACATGAGGGCAGAAGGCTATTGAAAGGTCTTCTCTATCATACTGATATATAAATATGAATATCATTTTCTTTTTGTTAATTCTATTCTCTTATTATCTAAGTTGCCATCAATATAGGCACCTCAAATCAGGCCAGAAAGTTGCTGTCTGAGGCCTGTGATAAGATTTCCTTGTTAACAGGTCGTTTATTGATAATCAATGGGTCTCATTCCTAGGACTCCTTGTGGCTCACCCATGCATTATCAACAGACAGATAGAACCATGTACATGTATCATCATCCACTTTTCCAGAAATTCTTTTCTGCTTCCATGCTAGAAGTAGATGCTTCTTCTTTGTGCCACCAAAGTTCCTGATACATCAATTATACATGTATTTGCATGCCTATTTTTTCAAATATACAGGGAATCTTGAAGGCAAGGGCCATACATTATTTTTCCCTGTATGGTTCAACTGAGGGCAATAAGTTGGGTACACAAAATGGCATGACAAAATAATAACCTGAGTGATACTTAGCGAATGCTTGGGGAATGGTTCTAATTCAGCAGATAGAAACTAAACATGAGGTGACAAAAATACATGTATTTTTAGCTGCTATTTTTTGAAACTAAGTACACTTCTTTTCGTTGTAAGAACAAATCAGACTTTCTACAAATAAAGTCTGATATTCAAAGAAACTCTAAATCGAACTCTTTAATCATGACTATTATTATTTTTGTCCTTTAATAATCATTTATTCCTTTCTGAATCACGTGGCTCACATCCTTCTTTGTCATAAGCATTTTGCAAAGACCTATTGGAACTATAGACTCCATAGATCTTGAATTTTTTTTTGTTTTGTTTTAATAATGCTCTTAAGACATAAATAAATGAAAATGTTGCTTTTTTTTTCAGGTTTTATTTAAATTCCAGGTAACATACTGTATAATATTATTTTCAGGTATACAATAGAGCCATACCACTCTTTCATAAAACACCCCAGTGTTCCTCACAATAAATGCACTCCTTAACTCCCATCACCCATTTCACCTCTCCTCCAACCCTCTCCCCTCTGTTAACTATCAGTTTGTTCTGTATAGTTAGGAGTCTTTTTTCTTAATTCTCTAGATTTTTCTTTTAAAATCATTTACTTCTTTACTTCATTAAATCCTTTCTCTTTTTTTCAACTTTTTATTGAAAAGGCCAACCTCAACCTTGAGAGTAAGGACATGTAATACTCACAAAAAGCCATTATACACATGGTTACAGTTTAGTACTGCAGAGAATACAGACCAAAGCCCACCAGGGGTAAAAACAGGTGGTCAAATTCCAGGAGGAAACAAGCACAAGCTTCCAGGTGTCCTCCTCTCCCCCCTCCACTGGTAGAGTAATGCGGGGATGCACTTAAATCTCCCAGCAACAATGTCTGACAACCCTGGCAAGGTGTTGGCAGCTAGGGAAGCTCAACCAAGTCTGTGGTCCTGGTTGTTTGTTGGGGGTTGGTCACATAGGCCTGTAGCACCTGTATGACTGACCTCAGTCCTCAGCCCTTTCCTATTCTTCAACTCCAGTGCAGAAACATGCATTCACCATTATTCACATTGTTAGGTAAACTTACTTGATCAAAATGGTACAGCATGGCCCAAACTTTTCAAGCATACAAAAACAGGCATTCATCATAAATCCTACCATGCCAGAGGCTTAGGTATACAAAACTATCCTAGCAGGCAGAATATCCCAAGAGCTCAGAAGCTATCTTCCAAGAGTGAGCCAGGGGTCAATCCTAAAGATAGGCCTTTCTTTTAAATATGCAGATTTTGAGCAACCAAAACATGCTGTGTTAAACCTTACTGTCTAAACAGCCAGACTTTACAGACTACACAAAATGCACTCATTTAGGTTAGAGCTTAATAATTTTTTATCTATGGTATAGCATGCTTCCAGATACAGGTATAGACCTATGTCTTTAAACTATCTACATTCTTTTATTTCAAGTAAGTTTCTTTTAGATTTCATTTAGTTCTTTTTTAACCAGTTTAGAAATCTTAGGTTTTTAGTTGGTATGAATTTAAGATTTAACATTAGTTGTTTTTAAGTCTTAATGTAATTTGTAACTTAAGTCTAATGGGTTCCCTATGTAACAGTTCTTCATAAACTAGCCAGTAATTATTCTTTTCTTGTTTGGGGGTATAGGGCATCCAATTAGAGATTATAGTCCCCACTTGACTAGATGTAGTTATGAGATAAAGGTCAGATTCATGGGAAATTATAGTGCTGTGTGAAATGTCTGGACTATCTCTAATGTAAATGCATACATACATAAAATAATTTTCCCTTGATTTAGTCCCATTTTTTTCCTTCTCATCCTAAAAGATGAATGGATTAGTAACCTAGATTTTTCTAGGTAGATGACAGCAGTACTCTAGAGAATGGCAAAGCAAGAAGTCAGAAAGAAGTCAAGACCTAGAGTGACTGTTCCCTAGTGGGATATTGAAATTTCCAATGGTAATTGTGGATTTGTCATTTTCTTTTTACTGCTATTATATATTTTGAAGTTCTGATGTTTGGTTGGTACACATTTAGCATTGTGCAGCATTATGCAAGAATTTTATCATTACAATGTCCATCATTGTGTCTAGTAATTTGATTAGTAGGTCTTCATTTAATATAGCCATTTACTCCTGTTTGTTTGCTTAATGTTTGCATGGTACAGCTTTTCCCATCCTTTTACTTAAACCTACTTTTGTCCTCTAATTTTCAGCGGGTTTCTTGTAAGACAGTCAACTCATGTTTTTTGTCTACCCTATTGGTCCTTGTCCTCTGATTAGTATATTTAGACCATTTACATTTAAGATAATTATTGTTATGTTAGCACTTTAAGTCTGATATTTTATTATTTATTTCCTGTTTATTTGTTCTATTATTGTACCTAAGTTTATTTTATATTCTCTTCCTATGGGTAACTAGAACATATTTTATGATTCCATTATGACTTATTTGTGTTTTTGAGTATATCTCTTTGTGAAGTTATTTATAGTGGTTGTTCTTGGTATTCTACTAAACAAAATTGCACAAAATTTGGGATAAAGTTTAAATAATATGTGTTAATATTAATAGTAAAACAAAAATATTAGGTAGATGCTAGTGATTTTTATAGCTCTTGATTTTTCATCCAGAAATCATTGTAGTTACACTTAAACCAATTTTCACACTCCTCTGTTCTTATAAAATTAAAAAAGAGTCTAGTTGCAATTGCAAAGCTTCTATTTTACATTAACTTTGAGATAGAGAGGGATTCCTAGTCAAAAATATGCATTCCACTTTTCTTTTTAAGTCAAAGAGCTAATGGATTACCACGGTTTCTGCTGTCCTCCCAGAGTAGTGATGTAGGTGACTATTCAGTGTTCAGCCAGGGATTGCATTTACCAGTGCCCACCTTTGTATATAGGTGAAGTCAAGTGACTCGTTCTGGTTGCTAGACTGTGAGCTGAAGTGGTGTGTTACTGCCAGGGCAAGATGGTTAAATAACTTGAATGCTTTTGGCTAACATTTTTCTTCTTCTCCTCTCCCCTTCCTGGCTGCAAGACAGATGACAGAAGGATAAACGTGAAAATGGGAACAGCCTGAATATCTAAGTCACTGCTTGGATGAGAGCCACCCAGAAAGCCAGCAGACCAGGAACATTCACACTTGATTCTGAGTGAGTGAGAAATGAGCCTTTTTATTTTTTTTTAAGCCACTGAGATGTTGAGATCGGGTGTTGCAGAAATTAGCCTGTTTTTCATATAAATATTTTATAGAGCACCCCTCATTCCTGATATTTGTCCCCTCTCCCTTCTTATGCTGTAGATTTCTTCCATATTACATCATTATGATGATGGGCTTTTCGTGGATTGGATTAGTCTCCACTCTCCATTCACTGATGCCATGTGATATTGCAATTTAACAAAGTTTACATTTACTTCCACCAGTGATATTGGGCTTGTAATATACATTTTCCCCCTCTTTATTAATTAAATTTGAGCAAAAATGAAGATGTGCTAGTCTGGAGCCAAAGCCTTAAGAAACAACATGTATTTCTATTTATAATCTTGAATCTCCATGATCTCTCAACAAGGAGAACTGGCCCTGGATAGACTAGTCTATGTTAGTTATTCACTGGTCTAAGATAAATGAAAGAGACCTGTAAGGTCAAACAGAATGCAGCCTACAGCTTTGAGCCAAGCCCAGATCATCCTCAGATGAAAAAGGAATAGAAATGATTATTTTGAAGAGTTACAGGTTTTGGAATTTGGAAATTTTATTTAAAGCATCATTGTTTTGTCAACTGAAGAATACAATATATATTTAAATTGAAGTGAGTTGCCTTTACACTTACTAATAATGAGGACAGGAAAGAACAAAACTAATTTGCTAAGAAGGAAATTAAGAAAGACTTCTATTCCTGGTTTGCTTAGAGTTTTTATCATGAAAGGGTGTTTCATTTGTTTAAAAGCTTTTCTGTAGTTATTGAGATCATCATGTAATTTTTTTCTCTTCCTGAAATTAATGTAATGTGTGACATTAACTGATTTTCTTATGTTGAACAATCCTTTCATTCCTGGGATAAACCCCTTGGACATAGAGTCTAATCCTTTTAATATGCTATTAAATTTGGTTTGCCAGTATTTTGTTGAGAAGTTTTGTGTTCCTATTCATAAGACCTACTGGTCTGTAGTTTTCTTGTGGTATCTTCGTCTGGCTTTGGTTCAGGGTAATGCTGGCGTCTAAAATGTGTTAGGAAATGTATCTCCTCTTCTATTTTTTGGAAGAGTTTAAGTAAGATTGGTGTTAATTTTTTAAATGTTTGGTAGAACTCAGCAGTGAAACCATCTGGTCCTGAACTATTCTTTATTGGGAGGGTTTTGATTACTGATTCAATTTCGTTACTTGTTATAGGTCTCTTGAGATTTTCTATTTCTTCTTGTGCCAGTTTTGAAGATTTGTGTGTTTCTAGGAGTTTTTCCATTTCCATTTCATTTAGATTATCTCATTTGGTGAACAGTTGTTCATATTATATAATCCTTTCTATTTCTCCAAATTCAGTAGTGATTTTTTTCCTGATTTAAGTTACTTGTGTCTTCTCTCCGTTTTTCCTACTCTGACTCAAGGCTTGTCAATCTGGTTCTTTTCAAGAAGGAAGTTTTGTTTTTGTTGCTACTATTGTTTTTCCATTCTCCATTTTGTTTATATCTACTCTAATCTTTATTATTCTCATACTTCTGCCTTTGGGTTTAGTTTGCTCTTCTTTTTCTTATTTCTTAAGGTACTAAGTTAGGCTGTTGATTTGAGATTTCTTTTCTTTTTTTGATTTATAGCTATAAAGTCTTAAAATGATAAAAATGATTTATGTCTATTTTATGTGTATCAACTTCAACTGTTAAGGATGTAGAAAAATACAAACTTTCATACACTGTTAGTGGGAATGTAAAATGGTGTGACCATGGTGGAAAACTGTTTTGTGACTCTTCAAGAGGTTAAATATAGCATTACCGTATGACCCAGCAATTCATTCCCAACTATAGACCCACAAAAAATGAAAATATATGTCCACAAGGAAACTTAACCCACAGGTGTTTATAGCAGCATTATGCATAATAGCCAAAAGATAGAAACAATTCAAATGGCCACCAGTGGATGAATGGATAAAGAAATTGTGCTGTATGTACACACAGTGGAATTCAACTATAAAAAGAAACAAGCACTGATACATACTATAACTTGGATGAGCCTTGAAAACATTATGGTTAAGTGTTAGAAGTGGAAAAACAAAAGATACATTGTGTGATTTTTGTAAATACAAATATAATATAATCAGTACAAAAAAATCTATGGATAGATTAGGGATTACCACAGATTGGGGTTTGGGGAGTGATTACTTAATGGGTACTGGGTATTTTAATGGGGAGATGAAAACGTTTTGAAGCTAGAGAGAGCTGGTTGCTGTACAACTTTATGAATATTACTGAAATGATACTTTAAAATGATTGTATTTCAGGTGATTTTCACCTTAAAAAATATTTTAAAGGCAATTAAGAAACAATGACTTGATTAAAACCTCCTTGAGGGAAAGTACTTGCATGTCTTCTGCCAAAAGATCTCAACAAAGTGCTAGAAACAGCAGCTGAACATTAAGTCCTTATTGACTGTAAAAGGCCACAGTAAGCAACGTCATTGGGACAAGGGCAACTTCAAATTACAACTTGTTAAAGCAATAGCAAATTCGTGATAGCCATTTTTTCAAGTTGCACACCTCTGTGAACCACAATTGAATATTCAAAAGTCAGTAGGGATTCTCTAAAGAATGCCAGCCACTTCTCCTATCTGCACTCCAGCTGCCCTCCAGATCCCTGTCAGTGGCTGTGGCTGGTCCCCTGCAGTGACAGGCATTTGAGAGGAGTGCTAACTAGAAACACTTGCTGCCACCTGGCACTGAATTCCCCTTAGGCTTTTCATGTTTTAGAAGTTTTCTGTAGGTCAGCAGATGTACCAGTGCTCCTATTCCCAAGAAAGCAGTACCCCATTTTCACAATGTCATTACGATGGCAGAAAAATCATAAAATTAGGATACACAAGTATTTATCCTGCTACCTAATGCAAAGCAAAATTATTCCCTACAGCATATTCTCCAATGACTTGGTGCTGTCTCATTTTAAATAATTCAGCTTCTATATACTTTTTTTTTCTTTTTTAAGTCCCTGATATGGCACCCAGTGATTTAGAGTCTGAAGCTATGCAGTTGCAAGGATGTTTACTGGAGGACATGGTTAGTCAGAATCTGAATAAAACAAGTGCTATCATTTCCATAGGAATAGGCTTGCAAAGAGGTGTGGGCGCTCCAACTTTGGCAACTCTCTTTAAAAAGAGGAACTGTGTATTACAGCAGGAAAAACAGGGGAAAATAAATATTGTAAAGTGACTCTAATTGGGACTATGATCCTGTCCCCATGACACTATAATGTTTCAAACTGTCTGGGGACCCCGTGCACATTTGAGGCATCGTCTATTCCTTCCTGCTGCTATTTCAGTTAACAGAGCATCAGAGGACTCCACTATGTCCTTCTCTTAGGATGATACTCTGTGTCTTTGCGAACAGCTTAGTTTTCTGAGTCCATTTTAGTTATCAATATATTTCTTTCTTGTTTAGGTAAGTGTTGGGAAAACACCAGTCAATGCTTATTTGTGCCTATTTGATGTAAATAAAAATCAGGAAGATTATAAAAATGAAAGTCTGTTCAAATCATTCTGGTGGTGTAATGGCTTTCTACTTCTAGCACAGGGGTCTAGGGATACAAAATGTATCACACAGGGACTTTGTCCTTATACTGGAGCACTCACCAAGAAAATGAAAAGTGCCATCTGTAATACAAGGGGATTATTAACAATTGACTCAAAGGTACTTGCGATAAGAAATTTTACTCTTGTGATGAACTAAGATCAGGGGGTTCCAAGTCAAAGGAGAACTGAGAGACTAAGTAACTGTGCTAATGCCTGGGGAAGGGTTTAGGTGCTGTGGCTACTCCTCAGAAAGGGTGACAACTGGTTGATATGCAAATTAGCATTTACAATATGCGTCACTGGGCCATATTTCCTTAAGACATGTTGATTTTTTTTTATTTTTTACTGGTGTTCAATATTTTTTTCTATGTGTGGTACATAGAAATTTAAGGTCCATATATCATTCAAGATCCTAGATGATTTTGTCTTATTTGTTAATTAAGAATATTTTTAGAATGAAGAATCACACAGGTTTAGAAAGAACTCTTCTCACAAAGTTACAGCTAATCTTTTTTTATTTAAAAAGAGGCTTACAAAGTTTAACCATATTTTGTGTGGATGATGATGATCCACTAAAGACATAGGACACCAGAGTCTGGTGGGGGTGCAGTGCCTGTCCCCAGGGTCCTTGTTCAACTCTCTCTGCCAATAGCTTGGCTTCTGCTTCTGGCATAGTTAATTGCTTTTGCCCAGCATAGTTCTTCAAGGTCTTCTATAGAACCATCTCTTTAGTATGACAATACTATGTGACCTTTGATTAATCTTTGGTTAGAGACCATGCAAATTTCTCAGGAAATATTTAGTAAGATCCAAGTCAATAATTTCCAAATTCTAGTTGCTATTAAATTTTAAGTACATGTAAACTTATCATAAATTTTTATCCAACATTTAGAGTAATTGCCATCATCTGGTTAGTGTTAAGATTTTTAATTTGCTGGCCATCTCCAGCAATGGAGATAGCAGAACAAGTATGTCTTATCTGTTATATATACCTGAAGATCATAGAAATGTGCCTTGTGTTATTTAAGTAAAATATAATTTTTGAATGAACATAACCGGCAGTTATAAATAGTATAATGAACCACCCACACTGAAAATAAGTTGATCAGACATATGGCCAAGTTAGTTCATTTAGAGATGCACATCCAACTACATTGATGAAGGTGATGGAAAATCGAGAAAAGTACAGGAGAGTCAGAGTCCAGCATGTTGACTGACTTGCACTTTCATAAAAAATGCCAATAGAACTTAGGAAACTTGAAATGCAGGGGTCAGAGTTAATTATTTCACTTGCAATGAGTTATTTATTTTGGAATGGTCACAAAAAAACCATTCAATGTGGATTTATACATGGTAAAAGAATTGAAAGCTGACGAAGTTTTGGATGAGAGACACAGGAAGAGAGGAATGATGGCCATGTTAAAGAATCCTCGAAACTGTAGGAGCAAATAAGTTTGTCAGTCAATCAACCAATTAAAATCATAATGCAATAAAAAGGGTTAATTTCTCTAAACATAATGGGCAATTTAGCCTGCCAAAGAGGGGGCTAAACGATTATTTACTAGATATTTGCAAATATATGATTATAGATGTGAGGACAGAGCAAAAAAAAAAAAAAAACAGAATAAGAAGGAACATATAAGAAATGGTTGTTGATCACATTTTCTAGGGAAAATAAGCAAAGTTAAATTATGGAGTAAGGGATTGTGGAGGAATAAGATCATTACATTTTAAATCCAAGAAGCAATTTCCATTTTCAGCTCTTAAGATATTATTCCCTATCCTTTTGATGCTTCCATGCAGTTCTGTGGGAGATGGTGCTTGAGCAGATAATTGCTTGAAGTGGATTCCAGGTCTGTTTCCTTTTGTAGGCCTTCAGTGAGTTTATAGGGATTAAATGTTAGAGTTGCTAGGTTATCAGAAAATTGAGTTTTGTCAGTGACTAGGACAAACAGATGTACACCCAGATGCAATTATGAGAATGGTTCACAAATGTGTGACTTTTCACAAGATAATTTCATTTTGGATATAAGATTTCTAATATGATTAGGTTCCCTTTCAACTGTAGACTTGCCACAAATATTTTGCATTTGCTGGTTCCAGAGGTACCCAAAGGCAGTAGCAAATAGAAACTTTGATCTAGCTACTTCAGTAAGTGCCTGAAACACAGCAAATAGGATCATTAGTAGTTTTACCTTTATCTCTGAGCCTCATTTATTTGTGCTCTTGATCTCATCAATATTTTTGAATCTGCACAAACCAAGTGAAAATCAAGGACAAGGATTCCAAAGAGCTAGAATTAAGAGAAAGGGAAATTAGCCAGACTTGCCTCACATAGTGGGTGTGGAAACAGAGGAGTGTCCAGTGGGGCCAGAGTCGTGGCAGGGATGTTAACAACACAATTCGTGGCTAACTGTCAAGGAGAAGAGAAGAAGTGTGGAATAAATAGTGGAGTAGTGGAAGGGCAGAGTCCAGAAAAGGCCAGAAATATATGTTTGGCATGGTGTGAGGGTAGCAGTCTACACAAACTAGGTGCTATGCTGTTAGACACTGAGACTTCTGTTTACATGGTGTTAATACACATTTGGGGGCTGTTATGTGACAACTCTAACTGGATCCTTTCTGACAGTGGGTTTAATAATAACTTTATTATTATGGTTGATATTGGTTCAGTAGCAAAGTACTTCTGTCAAATTAAAAACTATGTAGAATTACAGGAAGTAAATAAAAACTGGGCTGTCTGGGTTGAAAGAGAATAGATTATTTACTTTCATACCCAGTTTATCCTTCTCTACTTAGAGAGACTTCTGGTTTATAATACTACCATTTTACATTTTGAGAGGTGAATTCATTGATTCTACTCAAGGAAAAATTAATCACATCCTTTACAAACACTGTATTCTTGGCAAATCTATCTTTGATGGGAAACATCACTAATTCTTTATATTAACTTCTTTCCAAGATCATATTGCTTCGTTCTTTTTTTTCCCCCCAATATACACCAGTTCACAATATCCCCCAAATTTCTGTGGTCACAATCAGCCAAGTTAGGTGCATTTTGAATAGGAAGCATCTTCCCAAGATTATTAGCTCTGGCTGAAGAAGCTGCTTCGTTTGAAGTTGCCTGCCTCCTGCAACTTCAAATAATAATCAACTATCAAAAGACGCCCTCCAGGAATGTCACAGAGATGAACAGCTAGATGTAAAGAAAGCTTTCAGTACCCTTGGAATAACTGATAGACTCGAATTTTCCTCATAGACTGACGACTCATTAGCATTACAGATGTGAATAAATCATGAATTCTACTTCTCTAGATGAAGGCTCTTCCTACGCCTGCAGAGTCCATAATCAAGGTAGTTTTCCAGATAATCTAGGAAAGAGAAAAAAATACACTATTTTTGCTTCAATTAGCAAGATATTTAAAGTGTATGGTTGGAAGACTTTTTTCCCCTTAAAATATCAACATAATAGCTTCCATCCTCCATTCTGCTTAGTGTGTAGAAAGAGGAACAATTTGCAAAAAAGGTATTGTTTTTCCTCAGTGGACTTGCCAAAGAGACATCAGAGTAGCTTCTGGGTATGTTATAGAAATGCATAGGAACTATAAAAAATAATTGAAACTTGCAGAGTGATTTTCAGGGTTTTATTCACTGCTGAATTTTGCAAACTTGGTCTTTGCTCTCCTTGAACTTACAGAACTAAACAATTTTTCCAGAATTTGTCAAGGTCACCTTTTTTCCTAAAAAGCATTTGAATCACAATCTAAGGCAAAATAATGACCTCTTAATAGTTTGTTTAGTCCAGTAGTTCTCGCCTAGATGCACATTAGAATCACCGGGGGAGTCTTTACAAATAGTGCTGCCGAAGCCCTACCTGCAGAGAATCTGATTTAAGAAGGTCCAGGCTTTGTTTTTTTTTTTTTTTTTTTTTTTAAGATCCTGGTGATTCTAATGCACAGCTAGGATTAAGAACCATTGAGCTTGTCAATATCCTGAGTCAAATATTCAGTTCCTAATCATAAAATCCAACCTAATGTACTTGTTGTCATAGTGGAACTAAACTAAAATCCAAATACACCTTCATTCAAAGACTCAGAAAATCAACTTTGAAGAGATTGATGGATTTTTCTTTCTGCCTGTCCCTACCTTCTCCAGCCCCTCTATCTGAAGTCTACTTGTGGATTTATTTTTAAAAAATGCTGAAATGTATTAGCCATCAACTCTCACTATATGGGGAGGCATAGAATTAGTGTCACTGACATAGACCTAATAATAATTTGTCTCTAAAAGTTAACGTTCTCTTACCTGTAATGTAGTATGACAGCTCCCCTACTTAATGCACTAATGCTCTTCCCTACTTGTAAGTCTAATTGCTGAGTTTTGATGAGCCCAAGTATCTCCTCCTCCTTTTCACCAAGGTTTCTCCATAGTGTCTTGTTAATCAACAGATCACCTAAAACCGATTTCACAGAGTCGTATGCCTCTTAGTGTTGCTGGGGGACCAGTTCTTGTTATCATGGTTCCTACCCCATCTCTACCTGCTTGAAGGATACCTGAGCTAACTGCGCCTTAGGGACATTTAACTTTGAATTTTTCAGATGTCCTTTAGCAAAGTAATATTTTCCTCCCAGTCTATAATTCCCTCTCTTGGTTTTCTTACTTCCTACACTGCTTTGGTTTTGCACAGATCCCATCTTACCTTATACTTTTCTTTATCATGAATCTAAAGTTCTATAATGTTAATTTTCAAGACTAGTAGTTATCCTTTCTTTCGCTGTATCTTATTTTCACTATTTACAAATCCATGTATTTATTTGCCTACTATTTACATGCTGTATATTACACGATGTACCATATGTGTTGACAACCTGTAATTTTAGAATCTTAAGAAAAATGAAAGTTTCCAAACAAAAGAAAAAGCCTACCAAAGGTAATACCCTGGAGATCAGACAGGGTTTATTCATTATGTCTGAGCCTGGGGCATTCCAAATGCCTTCTAGCAATTTGTTTTTTCTTGTTTAAAATTAATTGAACTTGCAAAAAGTTTTGCTTCCAAATTATACACCGGATCCAATTATTTAATATTTATATCATTGAGCTCTAAAAGAAAATTCAAAGAAGCAAACACATGAATTTTAGCATCTGGCCCTACTTTTTATTTGGAGAAATACATTGTTTTGATATATTACCACAATGAATTTAATTTCACTTATTCTTAAAACAACATTAAAAAAAGATTTTATATGGATTGTTATAACTATTTACTGTTCTTTAATAATATGCAGCAGCATTTCTTCTAATGTAAAGCATGCATAAAACTAGAAAAAAACAAAATTCCCAAGATCAGTTCATAGATTTCAGTAAGGATGATGCAGATACTTAGATTGCAATGATGGCCTAGCATAATTTTTGCATATTTAATTTGGTAGTAATAGTTTTATCTTATGATGCTCATTCCCCCTTTTCCCTAGACTTTAATATTCCACTCTTCTTTCAAAATAAACACCTTATACCTATGAATTCAAATGAGATTGTTGTTGCAGATTATTTTAAGTATATCTAAACTGTGAATCCTTCATACCATGCCTAATACTACAGAATATGACAGTGTCAGAATGAGTCAGCATAAGACAAACAAAATTGTAAAAACTAACCTTTTTTTTAGAAGGTTATGTCTTTTGTTAGAAAACATAAGAAAGTGTATGTTTTCATTAATTCCTATGCATAGGGAAATCTGGTTTCAAGTGTTGTAGTGAACATATATGTTGGCCTTCAAGGTCTACTGAAACTCAATGAAATGATGATAAAGTGTTCACAAATAGATAAGGCCAGAGAATAGCAGAGGAAATAAGAGCAGATGAGAAATGCCAACCAAATTTTGGAAGACGGAAAGCCGATTTACACTGTAAGTCAGCAGCCGTGGGAAAGCTGAAAGCTTGACTGCGGGCTAGTGGGCATCAAGAAGCTGGCCTGGAAGACTTCAGGAGGCAGACTTGAAAAATAACCCAACGGGTTTACAGTTCACATCCACTTTGTGTGGAGAGCTGATGGCTTGCCCCTAACTCTAAACACACTTGGAGGTGTGCTGTCTGCAGAGGTTGCATGAAAAAGTCCTTGAACTCAAGTGCACCAGGGACAGACAAAGGGACCTTGCATCCTATTCACTTTACCCCCATCACTTTCTGCATTTCACTCCTAGAAAGCTGGCACACAGGCTTCTATACAAAAAAGAGGTGGATAAAAATATATATGTATTTCACTCAGATAGCAAAGAACTAAAACTACTGAAAACTCTTTACCAACAAAACAATTGGGTCTCTGCTTGATTACCTTCTGGTAGGTGGAATAATGGACTCTAAAGATATCTACATCCTAATACCTCGATGGTATATATATGTTACTTTGCATGATAAAATGGACTTTGCAGATGTGATTAAGATAAAGATCATAAGGATAAGGAAGTTATCCTGTGTTATCCAGCTAGCCCCAATTTGATCACATAGGTACTTAAGAGCAGATAACTAACCTCTCCTGGCAGTAGTCAGTACAAGTGTGAGTATGGAAGAGGGTTCAAATGATATATGAAAAGAAGGGGACCCACCCACCGTGCTAGATTTGAAGATGGAGAAGGAGGTCTAGGAGGCAGGGGATATGAGTGGCTTCTGTCCAGAAGGTAGAAAAAGGAAGTAAATGGATTCATTTTAGAGCTTCCATAAGGCAACATGGCCATGCGAACACTTTGATTTTAGCCCAGTGGGATTTGTGCTGGATTTCCAGAATCTGTAGAATAATCCATTTGTATTGTTTAAGCCACCGAGTTTGAGGTAATTTGTTAAAGATAGCAATTGGAAACGACTGTGTCCCGCTTCACAACCCATCACTTGGCAAGCCATGCACATGCCCAGGGCTTTCAGTCTGTATTTAGATCCTCTCTTGGAAATATGAATGGAAGTCCTACAATGCCAGGCATTTTAGAGAAGCCTGTAATGCAAAAGACAGAATGAAGTGAACAAACTGCCAAGGGAACAGAAATAAAACAGGAAGTCGAGTAAAAGAAAGCAAAAGCACTGCAATTTCGTCACTGAGGTAGGAAAAAATTTTGCATCCAAGTTCCAAAAACTGAACACGTAGACAAAAATAAATTACATTCAGAAAATAACACAGTTTTAAGATTTTTTTCTTTGTATATGTCTGGTTTTTGAGGAAATCTTTCAGAGGGCAGAAGAAAAATCAAAATGGAAAACAGGAAAGAAAATTTGAAGCTTGATCCAGGATCTCCATTTTTCTCCTCGCCATTATCTTACTATGAGAGAAGCTCCAGAAATACTATCAGAGAAGATGAGAGAAAGGAATTATCAAAGAAACAGAAAAAAAAAAAAGAACATGACTTTCTAGATTGAAAAGGCTTATCAGGGGCCCAGCCAAGTGAATGAGAAATGACTAACCCCAAACCGCATCATCAGGAAATTTCTAAATAATTGAGAATAAGGAGGAAATTTTGAGGACATCCATGGGAAAGGAAAAACAAGCATCACATGCTCTAACTCAAACATAGGGAGTTAGGCTTCTCAACAGTAAAAAGCTAGATGATAAAGAAATGCTATCTTCAGAATTTGGGGGTAAGATGATTGTCAAACAAGCAGTCAGTATCACATTAAACTTTAAGTCATGTGTGAGGTTAAAATTAAAGAAAAAACCCTTAGGTATACACATTTACCTCTAGAGTCAACAGAAGTATGTTTAAAAAAGAGAATATAATCATAGTGAACTGCACGACTTAGTGATGACTAATATTTACATTGTGTTAATAACACAAACAAAATTTTCCTTAAAATTAATAAAATTATATAAAAGGATAGGAAGTGAAGAATGTGTAGATGTTTACATATGTACAGGTGCACACATGCTCAGTGAGCAATAGAAGGTGGGTTCTAGAATAAAACCCATAACTTTCATAGAAAGAAATCATATATAATATATTTTTTAAAAACTAAAACATATCCGAAGAACATAAACTTTAGAAATTAAAATAACCAAAAGAATTTATTTATTAATTTTTTAGGAGGGTGTGGGAAGCAGGGATAAGGAAGAGTAATCAGGAGACTGATTCCCTCTACCCCCCAAACTTGTCAAAATATTTGAATTTTATTATTCCATAAAACAAATTTTAAAGGTAAGTGTTCTCCATGAAAAGATGTGGTAAGAATAATCATGGATAGTTCTGCTCTGATTTTCTATGTAAGTGTACTTTAATATCTGTTAATTACAACTGAAATAAGAATTTGGCAACCAGAAACTACTTTATAATCTGTACATAGGTTATGAAATAATCAAATAGATAATATTAAACCATTTTTTCTCGCCTGCCAATGTAATTCACTAAAAGTCTTCTGATAATAAATTAACATTGACTTTCAGATTTAATGAGTTCACTACTATAGCCATTAATGTAATACTGAAATTCAGAGTGAAATATAAACTCAATTTACGTAAGATATCTAAATTGTACTATTAACCAATTATTGCTTCATAAAGTCCAGTCATACAGACAACCACTGTTGTAATCCCTCTGTTATGATAAGTAGTTCACATCTCTAGTTTAATGTATTTCTCCACATTTTATCGATGTGAAAGATATGGGGGCTAAATCGGGCTTTTTTTTATTACTTTAAAATCTTTATAGGCAGCAATATGAGGATTTTATTCACATATTAATTAAGGTATCCCACTACTGTATCCCGAAACTTTCCTACGTACATAACTTCCTAATTTTGCATAAGTAAATAGAGGTGATGCTTCAAGACTGTATTTCACTGGAAACAACAACCATAGGTATCTTTCTGAATAAGAACTTGCTGACTACAAGTCATTTGTCAACATAAACCATGAGAAATAACAGGCAGTGAGGAGTTTAACAGTCCTGGACATTTTGCATTCTGTCAGTGGATTGCTGTGTCTGCTTTTGGGAGGATCTTGCTTCTTCCAGTTTCAGCTTCTTTAGAGAAGTTGATAAGCCACTGCTTTGCAGGGAGTCCAAAGATAATTATTTATTCCTTGATCAAGCCAGTAATAGTGTTTATACAATTATACAAGTAGTGCCCCTGAACATTGATACATGGTCTAAATCTACCTTCCTGGTTCATAGATTGCCTGATTTATTTCCATTTGTGGATATCTGCCTTACTAAATCTAGAGGGATTTCAGTAAAATTAACCTTAAGTAAATTATTAAGCATATTTTTTTTACAGTGAGTTTCACTTCAGGAGGTCCAGCTCACCCTTGCCCCATTGCCACAAAGATCTTTTTGGTATTTTCTAATTCTGGTATAGATACTGCCAAAGTCAGCAGACATTTCACTTGTTTAAAATGAAAACAGTCACTCAGAAGGCTCACCTTTTATAGCTGTATTTTATACTTCAAACATGTACATATTCTTAGTAGGAAAACCATTTGATTCCTTAGAGGATTTTGTGGTCAATAAAATTATGGATTACATTATATTCAGAAACAACATTATTTCATACCTTGATTTTGTATTCCAGAAACCTTAACTCTTTCCTTCAAGGTGTCAGAGGCAGAACTTGAATCCAAGTCAACATAATACCAAAAGCTTCAAAGTATAGAGTTGGAGTTGCTACTGGCTTTAGCAAGGGAGCTTTCTACACATGAACCAGACCACAATTCTTGTTTTTTTGTTTGTTTGTTTGTTTGTTTGTTTTCTTGGGGGAGAGATCAGATAAATGAGCCATCTCTACTATGAATGTTCTAGCCCAAGAGATATTTTATCCATGCTGTTTAAGGGGGCAAACTGTTTTAATTGTGGAAGTCTTTTCATCTACCTATCTTTTGTCAACCTAAAATTTTGTTTGCCTGCTACTTCTAAATGTTTGTTTGGAGGAGCACCTTGGTGCCCAGGTGCTCTTGATTTCTACTTGAGTCATGATCTCACGATTGATGAGATTGGTCTCCAAGTAGGGCTCTGTACTGACAGTGTGGAGCCTACTTGAGATTCTCTCTCTCCTTCTCTCTGTCTGTCTGTCTGTCTGTCTGTCTCTCTCTCTCTGCCCTTCCCCTACTCACATGCTTCCATGCTCTCTCTCAAAATAAATTTAAAAATTTTAAAAAAATGTTTATTTTAGAAGTCATAGAAATCCTTGCTTTGAGTGCTTCAAAAAAAGGGGAAAAATAGTAATTGGATGTCATCCTTATTGAAGATCTCGTTTTCTGAGACGATTACAGAGGAAGATAGGAAATACCTCTTTTGAAGCAGTTGCCTCATAGTGGCCATTAAACTTGATTTTGGCAAACCTTTTGTCAACCCTATTTGTTTTGGAAAGATTCCAAAAAGGGCATTAAAAAAAAAAAAACCCTTTTAAATTATTTCTACTTCATAATGTTCTGAAATTTCATCTCCGAGCTTTCAAAAAACTAAGCAATTAATTAACAAGGAGATTTATAAAAAGGAGAGAACACTCCCTGATTTTGGCAAGATCCCAAAACAACATAGACTAGTTGTGTTAAGAATTACAGCAGGGGTCTAGGAAAATTAACTTAGGTTAAGCCATTACAAGTTATTATAGCATAAGTTATGTGGCCCAGTGCAGGCTTCTCATTAAGGGTGACACATAGGCCTATGCCAATTGTGCCCTGCACAGAGATGGCTGGCTGAGAGTCTACAGGTGGGGGCAGAAATCTTTCCCTCACTAGGCTCACTCAGCTGTGCACCCTGAAATAGTCTGCATCCTCTGTAGGGTGTGGGGGTTATTCATGCCTTCTTCTGTTTGGTCTGTCCAAATGCAATGCTTTTCTGTATGTGCTATCAGTGGGTTCAGCTTCATATTCAGAGGACCATGACAATAAAGAATCAGAAGCAGAGGACTAATAGCCAACCAGACTACAAATATATCTGTGGAACTTGACTCCAACTTACTCTGTTAAGATGTAGCACCCATAAAAATTAGTGGCAGTGGCTGAGTCAGAGAGAGAGTCTTGAGTAAAAAGTGGCTACGGTGGCAGTATCTAGACAGTAATGCTGTGCAAAAAGGGCTCATGACAGAGCTTAGGCAACATGTGGGAGTGGACATATTGCTGTCAACCCCAAGGCCTGTGCTGGTTCCACTTCCCTCTGCCCTCTGGACTGGTTGACCTTCATTCCTGGATAACTGGTCATTTCTCCTTCCTTGACTACTATACCTGCTTTAAACTAGATAATTCCTGTGAGTTATGATTACTAGGATATTTGATAGCTAAAATAAAATTAGTCATTTATTCAGTTATGCATTATGCAGATACAATTCGCATGTATGTGTGTACTCAACAGTGTACATCATATAAACACATGACCTATATGTGTATACATGTATGTGTCTATGTGCATGCATGTGTGTGTGTGTGTGTGTACACTTGGGCTTTCTTTAGCCTAAGGAGCAAAGTGACTTTAGAGGAAACCATGCTGTATAATGTCTTTTACGTATGTCAATAAAAGTTGTCCCTGCATCGAAATTAACCAAATGTTGGTTTATGATTAAAAATAAAACAAAACACTATAGAGCAAGCCCCCAAAGATGTGGATGTATGTGTGACCAAAATGTTTTAATTAAAAGATATATTTCTGGATTGGCAGATAATTCCCTCAATCATACAGAGGAAATTTAGTGTCTAAGATAAAATATAGTGTCTCCTGATAAGATTCTACTTTAATTTTCTGTGGAAATCAACCACAGATAATTAAAAAAACAAAAAACAAAAAAAAACCCACCAGCTAACTCCTGAATCAACACTACATTGGTGGTCACGTCTGTGTAATAAGGCATCTATCTCACTGGATCTTTTAAGGCTCATTCTGTAGTGGGTGAAATATTATAAGAACAAGGAGTCCAACATCTATAAGGTATGAGGCTGTAATACAGTCCAGTTTTATCAGAAGACATTGCTCAGGTCTTTTAATTTGAAGTCTCTGAATGTGTTTCATATAAGATTTTGTGAAATGTCTTTTGCAGTGATTTACTAGCTTGTTTTAATTGGCTGGGAGGCATACATTTATATTTGTAAGCTGAGAAAAATATGTTAAATATCTTAGTTGGTCAAATTTATTCTATAAAAATAAATGTCATTGCTTTAACATATCTTTGGGAAATTTTATGGATAAACCAAACACATGTCTAAATATAGAAAATCATACCCAATCATGCATAAGTGAAATCTGCTACAATCATTCGTGAATGTTAAATGTCAGTAGTGATGGATATTTATACAGAAAAGGAAGAAAAGGTGGAACAGTGGCATTATGGATCAAAGTTTTTCAAAATAACATTGATATGTTTTGACAGAAGGGAAAAATAGTAAAATACTTTAAGATTAAAAAGTAAAAAATAGAAGGAATTTGTACCATGTTCTATAGGCAGCAGCCTGGAGGTCAGCACAGTTATTTATTCATGAGTGAGAATTATTTGTCAATTATGTAGAGCACTGCTTTCCAACCAGGGTGCCAAGGGACCCCTGGGTGGCCCTGGAGGGACCACTGTTTCCAGGAAGTCACCAGTCAGTTGTTTTAGTTAATCAAGTAAAACAGAAATGACTAATATTTGACAATCCAGTGGACACAGTTTATATTCACAGTTATCCCTTGGGTTGAATTTTATTAGAAGGTGGATGTAATTTTCCCCCTCTTAATGAATCAAAAACATTATTTATAATTTCACAATGTATTATTTATTAAACCCCATAGTTGGAGATTGTCTAAAGTTTTAGGAGTGAAGTGCAATTATGAAACTCATGATCTCAGAGTTCTAGGCATGGTTCTTTGATGGCAAAGATAATATTATTCTGAACAATACTTAGCTGAGCCCAGGTCACCAAAGATAAATATCAAGGAGTAAAGTTAAATATATAAAATGCACTTGACTTTCTGTCCTTAGTTTTGGATAGAATTCTGACAGGGAAGAATATTTAATGAGTCTATGTAGTTACCCTTACTTAGTAAATGTAGCTTAGGTACCTATGAATAGTATTTTTTATCCATAGTTCCTAATAAATATTGAGTGTTTAAGCTAGATAGTGTTCAAAGAACTGTTCTAAAATAAAAATCTATCCTCACAAAAGCCCTATTGATTTGATATATAACATAGTATAATACTATATTTATACATCTGGTAAATGATCAAATTCAAATTTAACAAGTTTCAATTGTCCACAATTTGTCAGCAAGCAAGTAGCAGATGTGGTATTTAAACTTTAGTAGATCATGGATTTGGAGTTAAGTTAAATGAAAGAAATAGTGCCTGTATCATGACTTTATTTATTTTTGACAACTTTCTCAGTACATATATATCATTCTCTTTTTTAAATTAAGTATCTAACTAACATACAGTCTTATATTAGTTTCAAATGATTCAGCAGTTCTGTATATGATTCATTGGTCATCATGACTAGTGTAATGGTAATCCCTCTTATTTATTCCACTTGTCACCCCATCTACTTCCACTGTGGCAACCATCATAACTTAAAAAATTGAGGGGAAGGAAAGCAGGTATATATTAGAAACTTGAAATATCTACTCAGAAAGGGACCATATACACTATAGGACATGAAAACTAAATTAGATTAACAAGTTGAAGAGAATTAGAAAGGAATTATGCCTACCAAATAAGGATCATTAGGGTATATTTTGGTCTTAGAAGGGGCTACGAATATTTTGGGAAAATTTTACATCAATAAATGCAACAGTGGAAAATCTTTTAACCATACAAAATCTGGATGGACCATTTCGCTAACTGTCATTCAACATTTGGGTGAGGAGACTTTGCTTCAACGTTGCCTTTATGTGCCATTAATGTCCTATCTGAATAACTTCAGGTCTTTTGATGAACAGTGCAGCTCAAGAGTCCTGTAGGATTCAATAATAAAGTCATCTCATGAGGCAAAATTCCCATATAGATGCTTGTGGATATGTTCAAGCATATGACGATAGTTCACTTGCTGTCATATCACATGTCCCTTCTGATTCTAAAAGTGGCTATTATTACTCTGGAGCTTACAGCTTTATGTATTTCTCATGTTAAGATAACACCGAAGACTTACAACTAATTTCTAAATGACTCAGATAAGTCTATCAACTTATCCCATTTCCATTTTGCTTTGTGAATAACTCCTTCGAGTCACCTTTTCAGAGCCATCAAGGGAAATGCAAACTCATTTTCCATGGTTACACAAGCCACTGAGAATATGTTAGTGTGGGAGGCAGACAGGCTGAGAACATGAATTGTTTAAAATCATTTGCACCAAGGTTGTGTTAGAAGTAAGCAGCGTCTTGTTGCTAAGATAACGATGATAGAATCTCTGATCTGATTATGAGAATGTCAGAGTCACCTAAAACAAGTCAGTTTTCCAGTGTTTTCCTTTTTTGTTATACATTATGACAGAGGTAAATACTGATGAGATCTCTAAGCTGTAAGCCCATCAAGGATCCTATCAGTTTTCATGGGTCTCCTAGAAGCTTTATAGTCTTTTATTACCCTGGCAAAAGAAAGTGTTTCATTATATACATTTCTTTGGACCTGTCAGGGTAACTGACTACAGCTGTGACCAGGAACCCAGAAAATGTAGATGCTTAAAACTCACAGAGATTTCTACATGATCCATCAACATCAAAGCAAAGATGATCCAAGTACAATTTAAGGCAAGTACTATTTCTCTGTGTGCCTAACATACTCTAGTTCTTGAGACATGCCAGGGAGTTTCACCTCCTAGGAATCTAGGAATTAAAGCAGAGCTCCATATTCCTGACAATAAAATCCCCCAGGAAAGAAATCAATGGGAAAAGAGTATCAGTTTGTGAATATAATGCTTATTTGCACCTGTGACATGGAAAAGAAATCGCTTTTTAGCTTGGAGAAATTTCCCTTAAAAGGTTTAAGTAATTTCTCTCACAGCACATATTCACTCTTAAGACAACTTTAGGACTCGCACCTTGGCTACCACTAAGTGACATACATGCCATTCACTGAAGATGTAGTCTAGATTCTCTCGTGAAAAATCAATCCTCATGTTTACAGTATCCAAAAACATGTAGAGATCTAGAAGAGAAAGGACTTCATCGTATGATGATAATCCTTACACTTATACAGATTCTGAAAGAGATGCATGGAAGAGGAATATCATATTGATTTACTAGTAATAAATTCTGGCTGTTATGATTCTAGCTGAGCTGCTAGATTCAAGAGATATAACATTATTGATCATAAATAGTAAGCATCTTATCTGTAAATAAGTTATGCTGTTCCTGTTTGCCTGTATTTATCAATGAGTGGAAAAACAATAAAACGGGAACAAGGGAGCAGATATCATTGTGGCAGTCTGTGACTGGGAACAAATAAGGAAGTGTGAACAGGAAGTTGAGATTTTGGATACAAAAAAAAAAAAAAGCTGATGTATAAATCACATGGATAAACTCTTAAAATTGATGTGACATTTTGAATACGCTAACACAAATTATGGTGACAAAATGAGTACTTTCAGGCAATGAGATAGTTCTTTGTGAGGGGGGATGAATTTTCTCAGTTCACTTGGACTTGGAATAAGCTTAGCTTATTTCCAAGAAAAGGATCATATGCAGTGCCTGGAGTTCTGAATATAATCATCCGTAACTGGGTCCTTCGTGTCCTCCATTATACGGGCCTATTCACATATTTACTTATGTTATTTATGTTATTTATGGCTAACTTGCTTCCTCTCCTGGAAGAATACTTTTCTCTCTTATCTCCCCCACACTGATACCTTTTTCCTTGTTTTGTGACTCCTAATGTCTGCATCACAGAATGTAGCATCTCATTATATATCACAATGTGTAATACCTTGCATTTGCCATTTATGTCTCTCCAGATTAGTATCTCAGTGGCTATGATTAATAAACTGCTATGCACATAGATGTTCAGTAAATACTTAATCATGGAATGAATTGATACTACTATATTCTTTTAGGATTTTTATGTCTTTATGTTCTTCATTTTATACAAGAATAATTTTTCTATTAAAACTCTTGTGACCTAGCCTCTTTTTAATTCTGGACAGGTACTTATTAGCCTCAAGGAACAAGTCAATTTAGTCTCTTAAGTTTGAAGAGACTTTACTACCTATGAAATCTCCCTAAAATTCTACAATCCACAAGACCACAGAATATGTGCTACCCTCCTATGAGTCCCCTCCCATCCCTAACCCCTGCCTGACAATATTCCTGGATTAGCATGGAGTGACCTCTGATGGAAATGCTTATTTTTCTAACTATTTGAGGCAGTAGAACAGTAGGGGTGTAGGAATTGGAAATTGAGCTAATTTACCTGTAATACACAAAATCAGGGACAAAGTTTGGATAGTTGGGGAGGAAAGGATAGAGAAGGCAAGGCTTTATTCACTTTTTTGGATTTTAGAGGGTGTTTTGCTTAGATCTTCCCTTGTAGCCCCAACACCATTTTCCTTTATTTTTCTTTTATCGAAAATCTTTTTTTCTTTTCATTTTTTAAAAGTTTTTATTTTGGAGTGAAAGAGACCATGTGAGTGGGGAAGAGGGACAGAGGGAAAAAGAGAATTAAAAAAAAAATTTTTTTTAAATTTATTTCTGAGAGAGAGAGACAGAGACGGAGACTGCGTGAGCGTCAGATAGAGAGGGAGAGATAGAATCCAAAACAGTCTCCAGGCTCTGAGCTAGCTGTCAGCACAGAGCCCGATGCGGGGCTCAGACCCCCGAATTGTGAGATCATGACCTGAGTCGAAGTCAGACGTTCACCCGACTGAGCCACCCAGGCACCGGAAGAGAATTTTTTTTTTAAGTTTATTGAGAGAGAGAGAGAGAACAAAAGAGCAGGGGAGGGGCAGAGAGAGAGAGAGAGAGAGAGAATCCCAAGCAAGCTCTGCATGGTTAGCACAGAGCCCAAGGCGGGGCTCAAACCAACAAGCTGTGAGATCATGACCTGAGCAGAAGTTGCAGGGTTAACCAACTATGCCACCTACATGTCCCCAACTCCATATTCCTAATTCTTATTTTTGGATCTCCTATAGTTTTCTCTCTCTCTAGTTTTTGTTTTAGAATTCTTGCATTGTCAGTTTTCACCCTTCCTGCTGAACCTTCTCTGCTCACATGCTAATAAAGATCCAGTCCGTTCTGTGTTTTGTAAAAACAGATCAGGTTTCAGCCAGATGGTATAGGCATTTACCTCTTTCTGGCTATCCTTCTGAAAAGTCCAAAAGAGGAGATGTGAGTCCTGGTGTCACTGTGCATGGAAAACACTGGGAAGTTTGGCTGAAGTGTACTTTTCACTGGACATGGCTGTGGCTAAGTATCTTCTAAATTTCATGAGAAAGAATACCCATCACCATGATAAGGATTAACTCTCAAAGACCTCAAAGTCTGCTTCATGTGAAGCATTTATCTGCTTCCTTTGATGTCAAATACCTTTGTTCTTGAGAAGTGAAAAAAACATATTCAGTGATTCTCAAGCCTATTTTGATGATAAAAAAATATTAGTTGAAAATGTCATCAACTGTGTCTGAATTATCTAATGTAATTGTTGACACCATCATGTTGGTTTTTCCTGACTCCCAATTTTTTTTTCCCTGATAGCAGTGGAATGTCCCCTCAATGCTAATATATGGCAGTTATTATGCCACTGTCCTATTCAAAACCTCTGAAACTTACTATTTCTATCAGATCAATCTTCTCATCTTGCTTTTTCACAATTGTACATTACCTGGTCTCAATTAACATTTCCCAGAATATTTCCCTCTAACATTTTGGCCTCACATCTCCTTACTCTTCCACTGACACACCATACTCATGCCTATTGCTGTGTTCTTAATCATCTCTTATTTCTTCATGGAATGTTATTTTTTGTCTCCACCTGTCTGGCTTCCTCATTCTATAAGTTCCATTTTATCCTACATCTTCCATAAGGATTGCAGAGTTTAAAGGAAAAAAGCAAATGTTTCAAACAATACTGATTTCTATCTTTTCTAAATAAAATATTATAAATCTTGGCAATTTAATATGTACTACATTTTTGCTTAAATGCATTTTTGCTTAAATGATTCCTATCATTTGTTTCTCCTTGAAAGCAGGATTATTTCTTTTCACTAAGGAAATGTTTTTGTCTTACTGATTTTGTATCACTCATGTGTTTAGTGTAACAAATACTGAAAGGTCAATACTGGGTATATTCAGAATATGTTTAGTACTCTAAAGGATCTATGCAAATTTAATTACTTTTCTACAACCTTTCCTTACTCACTTCAAAAGAAAGGTTTATGTGTATAATCACTAGTGACCTATTAAAATATATTAGTATAGTGCTGCTCAAAGTTTAGACTATAGACCTTTGTGCATCCATGAGCTGTTCTTTAATGGTTCCCAATAAAGTAAGAACAAAAATTGAGAGAAAGCACTTACAAACTTTTATAGCAATTTGACAGAGTAATTTCACATCTGTTTAACTGAATAATACTAAAAATAAAAATTAGACCTTGTGTTCTGCATGCCTTTTTTTAAATTTAATTTTTATGAGAGATAATTTTATTATAGGTATGGTTAGAGTTCTCCAGAGAAATAGAACTTATTGGATATATGTCTATTTAACTCTACATAAACCTGTCTATAATATATATTATATAATACACAATATTTATAATATATATATATATAATGCTATACTCATTATACAGAATTAGCTCATGAGATACTGAAAATGTACAAGTCCCATGATCACCAGGATGAGTCACTAAGTAGGGGACACAGAAGAGCTGATGGCTTAGTTCCAGTTTCAAGGCCAGTAGGTTTGACTCAGGAAGAGGTGACATTTCAGTTTAAGTCTGGAGACAGGAAAATGCCCCACCTCAAAATCAGTCAAGCAGAATTAATTCTCTCTTATTTGAAAGAGGGACAGGTTTTTTTTGTTGTACTTAGGCCTTCAGATGATTGGATGAGACCTGCCCAAATAAAGTGGGGGGCAATCTGCTTTACTCAGTGTACCAGTTTAAGTGTTAATTTCATTACAAAAGGTACTCCATGGCCCGGTCAAGGTAAAATTAATCAACATAGCATAAAACAAAAAACTGTGATAAATTAGAAATTTTTTAAAAGTCAGAGAGATAAACTGGCCCTTCAGCACACATATTTTGAACAGTACCCAAGTATTTCTTTCCTTAGTCAGGCCAGCAGTGGGCTTAAGAGCTGATTTGCATAGAGTCCAAAGGTTTCCAAATGAAAAGCTTTCTATGAAAAAAGACCTAAAGCCTACCCAAGTCAAGTGATCTATTTATTGGATAGTAATGAACATTACTAGAAATAGGGCTTTGGTTAGTCAACCAAAAACAAATAGAAAACACGGCCTTACTCTGAAGGGACTGGGAAAGTTATTTCAAGCCAAAGCTAAAAGCATCAAAATCTAAAAGGAAGTCAGAATCCTGAGATATTGGCTTGTACATATGCAGTCAGGGATCTGACATAAATTCAGAAGACAGATGTTGCAGCTTGTATATCCCAGCATTCTCAGATTTCATTATTCTACCATTTGAAAGGGCAAATTTTTAGAGCAGTGTTTGCAATGATACGTGGTACAATGCAATATTGTAAACTTTAAAACTGTATTAATTCATCCAATGAAAGGGTTAAGAAAAATACAGAATGATATTTTCTGTAGTAAGACAATAGGAAACATTTTTCATTATGGCATTACATGTACATGCTAAGATCCATGTTAAATGAAATGTCTACTCATGCTTATATCTTGAGTTCTAAAACAATGAATTCTCACTGTCTTTTGAATCAAAACAAATTCATCTCCCTTTTAGAAATCCTTGAAATTAAGTGTTAATAATCTTTGAGATCTATAATATGCATTTCCTACATATGGATAGAGTTTGAACATACTAACATTTATTAAAAGACCCATAGTTTCCAGGCACCATGCTAAGCATCTGAAGTATCCATACATAATTTTAATTCATTCTTACAGGAACACTATGAGGTAAATGTTCTTAACTTCATTTATGAATGTAGATAGTAAAGTTCAGAGAGTTAAATATCTTTCCAAAAGTTGCTGAGACATTAAGTGCCAAAGTCAGGATTTGAATCCAGATCAACACAACGCCAGTGCTATATTCATTGCACTATGAGATAGCAGGAGTGAGGGCTAGAACAGAATGGGGACACAGAAGAGCTGGGAACAAGAAAGCAACAATGAGAAAGACAGACTCCCTTCATATGCCCTTTCCTAATATGGTCCTCTCAGTTGTTGACCCTATTCTGTGAAAATAATGATAAGGTAATAAGATTCTGAAAGCCATATCGTCTCAAGATGTTTTGAGTTGGCTTACAGTGCACATATTCTGATAGGACTGAGTAAAATGGTTGTCACCTGGTGAGAATCAACTTGTCATGATTACTCCCAGGGAGCTGGCAAACTTCAAAATGTTTTTCCTCAGCATATGTGAGAGAACAAAGAGGCATTTTGTATTTTGAATTAGACATGCTGCTGTCCCCGTGATATATAATCTTATCAACAGGAATGAGGATGAGAGACGTGGCTGTCCTCTATGTCTGGCTGGTTTAACGTTGGACAGAGTTGGTGTTTTATCACCACTTTAAGAAGGGTGTCATCATCTAGGTATATAAGAATTACTCAGGTAAACTTCAGTCCAGTTAAGGCCAGGAGGCTTGTGCATTCCATAAATCAATGGGTGAGTCCTTACATTTCTTTAGCTTCTGCAATATGCTCCGTGGTAAGTTAAAAAAAAGTTAAAAGCCATATTGCTAGGTGAAATGAAATGAGACAGTTGACTGATGATAGTGGCTCCAGTTCTCACCAATAAATTTTATCTTGAGTTATTTCATAATGCTTTTTCTCATCATGTGTATTTATTGACAGTCGCATACAGCCCTGGCACTGGTTATCATCAAAGCATTGAATATATTAAGAAACCTATCTCAGACTGACAGAGTTTCTAAAAGTTGAAAGAGGTCTATTTAAGGAAAAAAAAAACAAAAAACCCACCATTTTGAACTTAAGCTTCTGCTGTCAGAGCATTGATAACAAGTGGAAATATGCTTCATTTTTATTTGCATAAAGATAGTAGTCACTCTTATCCCAATAAAGAACCATTTATTAAATGGGAAATAGAGAACCAAAGAGAACAAAAGACTCTAAGAAAAGATGTTACTCTTCAACTTATGTTTAGTTAAAGAATAAATGATTTATTTGAGTAGAGTGGACCAGTGCTTGTTTAAAATTGTTATTTAAGGGAAATGAAGCTAATAGCTACTTTTGTTTATGTACAGCTACTTTGTTTTTCTGCTCCATTATATTCACCATTCACATTTCTTCTTACAACAGCTTAACTAAGTAAACAATGAACAACAGTTAATAGAACATGGAAGTTAGCACTACAAATGAGCTAACAATCCACAGCCCCATCTGTTAAATACCACTTGATATACAAGATATTTATCATTTATCACTTAGTAGCTGTAAATCTTTTCAAGGGATATTATTTTCATCATTTACTTGGAGTAATTCCTTATAATTCCAATAGTATTTAGTAGCAGGAATGTTTTCTGGAAATTCAATCTGAAGTTTCACTTTCATGTTAATCCGCTTGTATTAGTTGGCTAGATCTATGTTAAATGAAGTGTCTGCTCTTGCTTATAATAAAGTATCACTGCTGGATGGCTCCCACAACAGAAATTTATTTACTGAGCCCTGAAGGCTGGAGTTGTGAGATCAAGGTTTCGGCAGTTTGTCCTGAAGCCTAGCTCTCCTAGGCTTGTAGATGCCTCCTTTCTCATTGTGCCCTTACAGGGTTTCCTCTCTGTGCAAGGGTATCTGTGGTTCTTTCTGTCCATTCTAATCTCCATTTCTGAAAAGGATACTAGTCAGATTGATTAAGTTCACCCCAATAGCCTCATTTTAATTCAATTGCTCTTTAAAGGTCCTGTCTTCAAATATAGTCACATTAGAGTTTCAACATATGAATGGGGTTGGGGAGGTATAGTTCAGTCCATACCACCACTATTTAACAACTTTTATGTGATTTGATCCTATTGGATATACCCTTCTTTGTATTCTTTTCTACCAAAGAATTAAGATGAATTTTTATCCTTTTTTCTTATCTTCACTTTTCCCTGTTTTAAAGGACATGTAAAGTGATTCTTTCCATAAGATTGCATGGGTACAGTTGCTTAAAAGTAGAACTTAGAAACAATTAAAATGCGAGTGGTAAATTTTTTAATTAATTTGAGGTAATATAGTGACCTTTGTTACCTTGGAGTGAGGAAGAATTCTGAGGCACCCCTGCCCCCAAAAAACTGAAAGCAAAAAAGAGAAAAGATTAACATTTTGAAAGTTTCATTAAGACAAAATTAAGCATTTGTTTTCAGTGAAAAATTATTGGGGACAAAATAACAGATTACAGTTATTCAAAAGACTGAAAAGTTATTTTCAGAAGGCCTGAAAATGATGAGGAGACTCATATGTGGAATAAATAATGAATTTCTGTACATCAACTTTTGGGCACCAGTTTATTAGAAAAATAAAATATGCACCTTACAGAAGAGGAAACACAAAAGGATGACAAGCATATTGCAGATATGCTCAATTCATTTATTAATTTAATAAACAAAGAATTGAAAATGAAAACAATATGATATCACTTTACATCCATTAGAAAGCTGGGTTATTGCAAGTGTTGGTGAGGATGTAGAAATACAGGAATGCCTATGCACTGCTGGTGAGACAGAAGGTTGGCATATCTATTCTGGAGATCACATTGTTTATAATTCATATGAGCAAGCACAGCCTATCACCCAAAAATGCCACTCCTAGGAGATTATCATAGAGATTTCTAATGGAAACAAGCAAGAGTATTCATGACAGCATTCATGAGTGAGTGTGGGGAATTAGAGTTAATCGTGGTGTCCATCACTGTCAGAATTGATAAATAAAGTGTAATTAATACACTCCCTGGAACTCAAATAGAAGTCAGAAGCAATGCAATATGATCCACACATAAAAACAGGCAGAGAATTTAAAGGTTTAATATTTATGGTAAGTGCCATTTTCCCTTCACCCTCAGAATAAATACAGGGCCATGTGTAGGAGGTGGGACAGCCTAGACACTTGTTACCTAATCAACTACCAGTGTGCCATGACAATGAGTTCTCCTAAGGATTCACCCACTCCAAGTCTGCTAGCCTCAGCCCTGGGCTCAGAGCAAATTTTGTTAAAGCCATGCACAGTGTGTCCAGCTGCTGAGTTCATGGACAGGCACTGCACTCAGCCTTGTGTCCCCAGCCATCCCCAATGTGGTCTCCAGCTACCATAGTACTTTGGAGGATCTGGCATAGAACTAGTGGCCCAGTGCAAATTTTGGTAGCACCACCACCCTGCTTACAAGTTCCCCAGTGGGCATGACCCCTCAGAACTAGCCTGCCTGGGTCCCACTGATACCACAAAGAGCAAGCACAGCCTTTAACAGACAGTCAGAGCAGTCATCTGAAGGAAAAGTGACTGACACAACACACCTAGGACACTCTCCTGAAGTGCTAGGTTCTGTTGAACAGGGGACACTGCACTGCAGGGCATTCTAGGATCTTCTCTTCATAAAGTCACTACTTTCAAGAGCAGAAGACATAGATGACATCCTTAACAGAAACAGATGCAGAGAGGCAGACAGAATGAAGAGACAGAGAAATTTATCCTAAATGAAAGAATAGGACAAGGCCATAGACAGAGATCAAGGCAAAACAGATATAAGTAACTTGCCTGTTAACAAATTTAAAGGAATTATCGTAAGGATACACATTGGACTCGGAAAAGAGTGGAAGACATGAGTGAGATCCTTAACCCAGAGATAAGGAATAACATAGCTGAGGTAAAAGGCTCAATAAATGAAATAAGCAACATGCCTGATGGACTAAACAGCAAAATGGAAGAAGCAGAGGAAAGAATTAGTGGCCTAGAAGACAAAATAATAGAGAGTAACCAAACTGAACAAAAAAGAGAAAAAAGAATTATGTAAAACAAGAATAGACTTAAGGAAGACAGTGACTCTGTCAGTCGTAACAACATTTGCATTGTAGGATTCCCAGAAAAAGGAAAAAGAGAAAAAAGGGAAGAATATTTATTTGAAGAAATAATAGCTGAAAACTTCCCTAATCTTAGGAAGGAAAGAGACATCCAGATCCTGAAGGCACAGTGAACTCCCATCAAAATCAACAAAAGCAGACCCACACCAAGTCATACTGTAATTACAGTTGTAAAATATAGTGATAAAGAAATTTAAAAGCAACAAGATAAAAGAAGACAATAACTTACAATAGAAAACCCATAAGGCAAACAGGAGACTTTTCAAAAGAAATTTCCAAGCCAGAAGGGAGTGTCATGATATATTTAAAATCCCGAACGGGGAAAATCTCCAGCCAAGAATATTCTATTCAGCAAAACTATCATTCAGAAAAGAAGGGGAGACAAAGATTTTCCCAGAAAAACAAAAACTAAAGGAATTTATGTCCACTAAACCAGCCCTCTAAGAAATATCAAAGGGGACTTTTTTGAGTGGAAAGGAGAGACTAAAAGTGATGATATGAAAGTAAGAAATACAAAAGTAGTAAAAATGAATATTTCTGAAAAGAATAGTCAAAGTTTTTGAGAAAAACTTTTTTATTCAAAAAGTTAAAAATAGAACTTCCCTATGATCCAGCAATAGCACTACTGGGTATTTACCCAAAGAATATAAGAACACTAATTCAAAGGGATACAAGCACTTCTGTGTTTATAACAGCATTTGCAATAGCCAAGATATGAACACCCCCCAGTGTCCATTGATTAATGAATAGGTAAAGAACAGGTGGTGTGTGTATATATATATATATAACACATTCCATACATACACATTGGTAGTGTATATATACCATATATAAATATACCACCACATTCCATACATACAGTGGAATATTACCCATAATAAAGAATGAAATCTTGCCACTTGTAATGACATGGATGGAGCTAGAGAGTGTAATGCTAGTGAAGTAAGTCAGAGAATACAAATACCATATAATTGCACTTATGTGGAAATAAAGTACAAAACAAATGAGCAAAAGGAAAAAAAAAGAGATAGAGACAAATCGAGAAACAGAGTCCTAATTGAGGAGAACAAACTGTTGGTTACCAGAGAAGAAGGGGATGGGGAAATAGGTTAAATAGGTGATGGGGACTGAAGAGTGCACTTGTGTGATGAGCCTTGGGTGATGTATGGAAGTGTTGAATCACTATATTGTATGCCTAAAGCTAATATAACATTATATGTTAACTAATTTGAATTAAGATAAAAATTTTAAAAATGTGTAATGCTTAGTGGGAAAAATGCTTAATGAGATCTATGGCGCAATCAATTTATGTATTTTAAAATACATGCACACAAAACAACAATACACATTTTATGACAACAAAGAACAAACATCAGTGGGCACGGGAAAGGAAGGACAGTCAGTATTAGAGGGAAAAGACAAATACAATGAGAATAAATCAGAGCTGAGGATTATAATACAACCAACTCAATTATCTACACTACAATATAAAAAAAAGGTGGGGGGACAATTTCCGAGAAATCTTCCTGCAGAGATGAATTTATACTTGGAGGAAACTCCTATAAAATAAAATATAAACATTTTCTGGAATGAACACATTATCAGTAATGGAACTTTATGTGTAATGGTGACTACCATGACCTTTTGGCAAAGAGATCCTTTTGACAGATTAGTCTTCAGCTTCTTCTAAATCACATTACTGAAGTTCCTTCCAGTTACACAAACTAACCTAATGCTCTTTATCAACACTAATGTTTTGCTTCTTTTGTGATACTAGGTTCTGAGTTTTATCTTTTCTTCTATTTCCTTATCTAATAATAGAGATTTTTTTCCATTTCCTCTAGTCTTCATTTTACCTTTAAGTTTTGAGTTTAAGTCACTCAAAATCAATTCAGAATTATTAGTGAAGTTGGAGATGCAACAACAACCCAGCAAAGGGAAATTGTTACTTAAACAACCAGGTTAGTTCCTCATGCGTCCTTTTCTTCCAACAATTAAAATCACCATAAAGAAATAGATTTCAAATGTACCTCACCTCTCAAGATAAATAAGTAAGTAAGTAAGTAAGTAAATAAATCCCCATAAGGGAAAGTTTTGCAAGCAAAACTCTAGTCCACATGTTTCTAACTTTTCTTCAGTTCTATACTACATTGATCAATGGAGTATTTATTTATCCTTAAACACAAATGTGAGTCTTCACATATTCACACATCTTTGAAGCCTCTTCATTGCTTGGGGAACAAAGACCAGAGTATATCTTTTGTTACTCACTCATGTAACTTATCAAATCTTTGTCTTTAGTGCCACTCCCAAAATGGGTCTCAAATTAAAAATTATTAGAAAAGGGAAAATGATCACATCTTCCCTAATGATATTTACCCTATTATAATTGTGTTTCTTCCCCGATAATTAAATCCCTACAGATGTTTTAAACTGTATGTTTAAAGAGGTATGTTCTACCTCTTCTTAGAGGCATTTTCTCAGTCAAAAATCATAACTTCTTATTCTGTGTGGGTATTAGAATTTATGTATAATGCTTTTCTGAACTAAGGTACATTTGCCTTATATTTGGTATTATGCATATGCATAGATTTGTCTCCACTTCTGGATGCAGTCAACTCTAAAATTATGCTTTTATAATTTCTGAGTAACCCCTCTTCCCCTCTTCTAGCTCTTTTTAAATTTTTTTTAATGTTTTATTTATTTCTGAGAGAGAGAGACAGTGTGAGCGGGGAGGGTCAGAGAGGGAGGGAGACATAGAATCTGAAGCAGGCTCCAGGCTCTGAGCTGGCAGTCAGCACAGAGCCCGATGCAGGGCTCAAACCCACGAACTGTGAGATCATGACCTGAGCTGAAGTCGGATGCTCAACCGACTGAGCCACCCAGGCATCCCTCCCATATCTAGCTCTTAATCTGCTTTCTTGCATATCATAAATGTTCAGTAAGTACTATTTGAATTGAAATGACAAGAGTTTAAATAATTTTATAATATTTTCATAGTAATTATATCCTAAATTCCTACTGGTCATAATCATTAATTAAGTCATGTATCATAATTGAGTTAACCAAACCTACCAATGTCTTTGGTGGTGAGTAGGTGAGGAGAAGATACATAAGAACTTCTGGGACAATTAAGAAGATACTGACTATAACAGCCATGGTTTGGGGCAAGGAAGGCACTACATATGTATGTGTATCATCTTCACCAGAGGCATTGGCAACAACCATAGAGATGTCAGTACATCACCACCAACCACTCCTCAGCTGGCGTCAGTCATGGAATGTAGTATAGATAATATATAGCGAGGGTTTGCCATATATCAGGCACTCATATTAAATAATTGAACCATATTAAATAATTGAATCCTCTTAAAACTCCATGAGTAAATACTATGTTTATCCCTCTGTTGCACAGGACAAAAATCAAGATGCAGAAAGTTTAAATAATTACCCAGTGTCATATATCTAATAAGTGGTGAAGCTGGGCTGTGAACGTAGGCAATATTATCCCACTTCCTGTGCTTTTAAATTAATTCTGCACATACTGGTCCTTGTGATGTAATACTGCCCCTATGTTTGATCCCCAAGATAAAGAACCAGGATAATCACATTCTAGTGAACACTGGTGGGACTCTTTCTGCCACTAAGAGTATATGTTTTCCTGCACCCATGGGCCGTTTGAAAAAAGGAAAACACGGAGAAAAAATGGTGACCTTTTTGAAATAAGAGAGACAGCTCGAACTTGAAGATTTAACTTTAAAATTCTGACTATGGGATTAAAAAGGGACTGAGAAAGCAAAGGAGAAAATCTTAAAAATTGAAAGACTGATTTGGCAAATTTGACGTCCTCTAGCTTCTATGCTGTACCCTATAAATGGGAATGGGGATTAACAAAGAAAGTGACATCAATTATAGAAAACAAGTAACATTAATATTTTTGTACAGCTGGGTGGTAGAATATGAATCACATCCATCTCCCCTTAATGAACATACCTATTATATGAAGTAGACTATGATAACAGTAAAGTCACACATGCATTTTATCTGGGTATGATTCTTGCTCCACAAATTTCACTGTACAGAAAATACCAATTTTCTTTTTGAATTTGAATCAAAGCTTGACTTCAAGCCTTGAGCTTCCTATGATTCCAGTGGAAGGGAGGCTTGGAGTCAAGTTGATTTCATGATCCATTACCCATGCAGACAGTCCTTAATCCTTCTTTTGAACTGTCTTTTCTCTTTTTCACTTCTTTTAGCCCCAAGCCCTGAACAAAAAGGGAAATGTCCCCTTTCTTCTCTTTTTAGGATGAGAACATACACACACACACACACACACACACACACACACACACACACGTATGTTTAATTTGGCCAGAGATGATAGCTTGTTTGCTTGATGGCCAGGTTAGTCTACTGCTAATATTTCAAAGTGATGTAAAACTGTAAATTGCCTAGAGTAAAAATGGATACTCCTGGAAAACAAACAGATCTGGCAAAACTAGGTCTTTGCTTCCTCCTGATAACACTAGCTGGAGTAGGACACGACTGCTCCTTTTAGATGAGCCTTGCAGGCTTCGGGTTTCCTCATCAGAACAACTAACATGTCCCAGGACATTAACTTGATGGTCCTTGCCCCTTAACCACATTTGCACTGTTGTCTTTCTAGTGTAAGAGAAATCTTTCCCTACTGCTATGTCACTGTTGACCACGAGGGCCTTAATTTTCTCCCCAGTTTAACTAAATTTCATGTAGACTTCTTCCTGGCAATAGGTCTCCAACCTCCCCCTTTTTGGAGCTTATTTAGAAAACTTGCAATTGTGAATTCTTTCTCTGCTGCTTTGAGATGTAAACCTTCTCTTATGTTCTTGTCCATTTTTATAACCCAGGAAGGTCTTTCTCAAAGACCTGGGGGCTACTCCTTTGAAATGTATTAATCAAAGGAATTAGTGCTCCTATATCCCAGTCTCTCTGGGATGGTAGGAACCCAACACAGATGGCCTAACCACACAGACCAGCCTTACCCTATATTTTTTATTAGCTTCCTCCAGCATTTAAGAATGCCCACTTTGGGTTTCAGCAGAGTTGACTTCAATGTCTTTTTCCTGTGGCAACAGTCTTGACCCCTATAGTTATAATCTTGAATAAAGTTTTCCTGCCTGTTTAATTCTGGTGCAATTTTTCACTGACACTATCAAAAGATGAGAAGAAAAGTGGACCAAAATTCTAAATATTTTTTTCAGAAAATGGAAGAAATATATTCCTTAGTGTATGTAAAAAGTATTTCTGTACAGATAATTATGCAAACAAATCGAGCCTATGTGGAAAAAATTAAACCCCGTCCAACTTTGTTCACTTCGGTGCCATACTGGCTCTGTTGGTATTTGAGATTGTGACCCCTGGTTTGGACTGTACAAAAGCCAGGAGGAGAGGTTATTTTCAAGCACCTTCTGCTTTAAGCCCTGAGAAACCCCTGAGGCAAAGAAATACAAGGACCTAGTCAGATAGAATAGAAAAATGTAGAGGACAAAACACAGTGAACTCTCATTCTTTCTGATTTTTCCTTGGCCAAGAAAACAAAACAAAATGAATTTCCCAATAAATTATCCTGCCCCACAGTGTTAGTGAAGCACAGTGTTTTCTGCTCATCTTCCCTGTGTTTGTGCTTGTTTGTAAATAATTTACCAAGAGGGATTTATTAATAGTTTTCTTTCTGCTTTGTAGTTGTTAATAAACATAGGGCACTTTGATTTTTATTTTGATCTGTTGGATTTAAATTACAATATGAATACTTTAGCATGTGAAAATCAATTTGAAATACATTTAAGTGTAGTGAGATTCTTGGAATGAAGGGACTAGATAAATACTGACTCTTTCCAAGACCAGTAGGCACTTGACTATCTTCTGTGATTTTTAAAATGCTTCCTGTCCCCATTGTTAATCTCTCTGGAGTTCTGCATGCTATTCTCCCCTAATCTGTTTTGTAGTGTCATCTTAATTTACATTTGCTATTGCTAAAGGTGTTCTCTAGGAAGGAGTGATAAATCACACGTATATTCTTTAATTTATCATCCTCATTATTCAACACGAGTTTACTCACTCACTTGCTGACATATGGAATTTGTTCTAAGGCTTCTAATTCAAAACTGGCCCAAATAGGCCACAGCAAAATAATTTTATCATTTCAATGAAACACACATGAGTTATCACAAGCACATGTGTGATACTTGTTTCTGCAAAAGGAGGAGTCTTATTTGGTCTGTGTCATCCTCATTTATAGAAAGCTTCTTGGGAGGTCATGACACAACAGAATCTCCTCTTCATCACTGAGAGATTTTTGGAAACCTAAGCATCCTTCCATACACTGTGATTCTTAAAGATGCATGCTTAAAAGGCAGTGCATCATGATTTCTGGGAGACTTGTAAAGATCGGGCAAGCCACATCTTATCTAACTAACTTCATCTCATTATTAATAGGTGCCTGAGCATTGTAACCCATTCATTAGGCACATAAACTGGAATTCAGGTAGATATAAAATGTGCTGTATAGAAGAATTTAGCTTTAAATTGAAATCCCTTTACTTTTTATTGTACAGAATTTAAAACCAAGAAGTAAATTCACCTCACTTGAGCCACAATGTCTGAAAAGACCATATTTGCTGTAATCAACTGAAGATAAATGTGTTTGCCAATGTAAATGTTGATATATGCCTCTTTTTCTTTAATGCTTAATCTTGAGCAGAATACTAGACATAATTTTGTATTGTTGCATAGGGTGTATTATTGGGAGTTTATTATATTTAAGTTTCCTTTATTGTTTACCTTAAACTCTAATTACAGACAACTAATAAAATTGTTTTCAGCACTTTTAAGCTTTATAGTACAGTGGATAATAAATAATCTTGCTTTGCTAAATTCCTTTAATTTAATCATTCAAAATTTCTACATGTTAGTATGACTATTTAAATTTATAAAGCTTTATTTTATTTTACACTATTTAAAGCATAAACCATTTCAGGAGTGACTATTCATAGATAGTCCATCTATAAATACTATAAAATATTACATAAAACATTTTAGTAGAGCATGAATATGATTATCTTGTAAGCTATTTTTTAAAATATTTATTTACTTTTGAGAGAGAGAAAGAGAGAGAGAGAGACAGAGTGTGAATGGAGGAGGGGCAGAAAGAGAGAGACACACAGAATCCAAAACAGGCTCCAGGCTCCGAGCTATCAGCATGGAGCCCACCATGGGGCTCAAACTCAGGAAAAGTGAGACAATGACTTGAGCCAAAGTCAGACGCTTAACTGACTGAGCCACTCAGGCACCCCCTGGTAAACTATCTATTTTGATGCTCTTTGGAACAAAGTTATTTGTATCAAAATTCAAATGATAACAAGGAAGACTTCTTAGTCCTCAAGAATTCAAGGCATTTCAAATAAGAAATAAAAGATGTAAAGATTGAGAAGGTAGGAGAAGAGGATTTTTGCTGGTAATGTTTAATTCAGTGGTCTCCAACTATCAGAAGGGAATGTTTCCAAATCCCATGTTCAGCTGCACATTGGTCAAAAGGTCAATACTCAAAAGATGACCATTGATTGGCAAGAAGTATGAGCTTTATTCAGGAGGCCAGCCACCTGGGGAGAAGGCAGATTCTTGTCCAAAAGCCAACTCAGGTTTCTGCCTAGCCAAGAGGGTTTTAAAAGGACAGAGCATCATTGATCAGTGAGGGGGTGCAGTGGCCTGAAACATTTCCTGATTCCATGTAGATGTAGTGGTGCTTATTTTCAGAGGTGCTTGAGGTTTGTACAAGAGGTCTGATTCCTGTCCTGTGATGTATGAGGGGTTTCTGTTCTCCTCCTAAAAAGGAATGTAAGATTTATAGATAGACAATGAGGGTCAGGAAATCAATCACATGAACTTAAAAACACTTATTAAAGATCAACATGCTAGTTATGAAGATCAAGGAGGCCTTAATTTCCCACGGTTAATTTTACCGTTCCATATCTGTGGTATTAAGGAAAAAGGTTCATCTTCTGTAGTTTCTTCATGCTGGTACAAGGTGTATTCAGGACCTTGGGATGGAATATGTTAATGTGGATTTGAAGCATTTACTTAGGACTGCTGATGTGGCTTGTTTGAAGGTTTTTTTGTTTTGTTTTGTTTTTTATACACAATGTAGTGAGCTTAATGCCTATGTATACACCTAGTACCACTAGCATGAGAATGTGTCCTAATTTTAGAATGGACCTTGTAATATGGACCTAAGTCCTGGTGGTACCCAGGAAAAGAGGTTTGTGAACCGATATCCTCTCTGAAACAGGGAAGTTAGAAATATAGGGTTTGCTGTAACAAAGTGACTTGCTGTCTGATTTTATCAATACCAGTTTCTACCTCTGAGGAGGTATTGATATATGTGCAGCAAGACAATTAACAACAATTCAAACTCCTTCTTGTTCAGTTAGGCTCAGTTAGGAGCAATATGGTTCTCCAGGACAACTTTAGCAAGGGATTCTAGTGATTTTGTAAGTTACCCAAATATTTGGCAGTTTTATTAGCCCTAGTGGTGAGAATTAGAGGCAGACTGCAAAGCACATGTTATTGGGCAGCAGGCCCCCACCACCGCAACAATATATAATGAAGGAAATATTCATCCCCATCAGGGATATTGCCTGGTAGATCACAAGTCAATCTGGGGAAATAATTTTAGGGAGGTGGCCCAATGTTTGGTTTTGTTAGCAGGATGAAGGGAGAAGGGGATCACCAGGGTGGCCAGAAGACACTGTGTTGGGGTAAAAAACCTTTATAATATACAGTCTGCGGCCAAGACTAATTTACAAATAAAGACAAACCCAACTGGAGCACAAAAGGTGAAGACCTCCTCAGGTCTTAGAATCAGCTCAGCAATAGGGCAGCTAAATCCATCAAATTTCTGCCTACCTAAATTTGGCTATGGATATTGTCCATAGCTGGAAAGCAAACAGACTATTGTTTACACACAGGGAGTTGCTCCCTCTTGGGAGGTGTTTCATGTGATATCAAATTGAGGAATACATGCCTGTTTCTGTCCTTTGGAGATAACCTCTTTTTTATTTAAATTTGTTTTTACTGTTTTATTTTATTTCTGAGAGAGACAGAGAGCATGAACAGGGGAGGGTCAGAGAAAGAGGGAGACACAGAATCTGAAAACAGGCTCCAGTCTCTGAGCTAGCTGTTAGCACAGAGCCCGACGCAGGGCTCGAACCCACGAGTTGTGAGATCATGACCTGAGCTGAAGTCGGACGCCCAACCGACTGAGCCACCCAGGCTCCCCGGAGATAACCTCTTTTTGTACAGTAATTAGAAGGACTGTGACACATTGGATGCCTCATGATAATTTTGAGAGAATCTAGTTATTCTAAGCCTATACATTATTATTTGGACCTTAGCAATTGGAAATCAGTTGTCATCAGGTGCTATAAACAGGGCAGACCAACAGGTCTCCATGTTCTAGCACTCATGGAGCTTTTGGATGACCTATCCAGCAATCAGTAGAACATGTACTATAGCCAAATTCTGAATTCTCTGTACTAGTCCATTGTCTTTCCAACCCAGGGAGAGAGAAGACATGGATAATATGGACCACAGAATGAACATAGTTGTCATAGATTTCCTTTCCTAACAGAGGTATTTTAAATCTTGACTAGGATGGCTTTCCCAGGAATGACTTCAGTGGTCTCTTTGTCATCAGGAGGTAGAACCCTCTTCATTCTGGTGTAGTGTATCTGTGGCTGTCACCTGAAAGTTTTAGAGAGATATGATGGTTAGTCAGACATCATAGTACCCCATCTATTTCTCAGCCAACTCTTGATCGGGCCCTTGACTTTTGCAAGTCTTTAAGAGTACTCTGTTTCCAGGCCTAAAAGGACAAAGTGGCTCATCTGAAAGATACATAGACATGGAGAGGAAAAACTTGTGCAAACAGTTAATATTTGATTCAAGTGTTTTACATGCTGTTTAATCTTACTTTCATTTTCTAAGTCTAAAACTGGTGCTTCTAGAGCCTAGGCTTAAAAGGGTCTCCCAAATACAATCTCAAAGGGGCTTAATTTTAGCCCACTTTTGGGTACAACGCTAATGCATTTTCTATTGGGAAATAGGTACAATCTTATTCCATTTTAGGTTACTTTCTTAACTTTAACTTTTAGTCAAAGTCTTTTTCAACATACGATTCATTTTTTCCCCATGTTTCCTATTTATGTCTCCATGAAGGATGTAATTTCTGGATGATCTGTTAAGCAGTATTCACTTTACATACCACCTCACAAAGAAAGGCAGGTCCATTATCACTCTGAATAGTGATGGATAAACCAAATCTATGAATAATTTCCTTCAGCAAAAGTCTTACAATATCTGAAATTTTTTTTCTGTTTAGGTGGAAACACTTCAAACCATCCCATAAAGGTATCTACAAATGCTAATATTTATAATTCCAAGTAGTCCTAGGAATGTGGGTAAAGTCTGTCTGCTAAACCTCAAAAGGACATTCCAATTTTATTGTATCCCTTGACCTGGTGAGTGTCTCTCATTATTTGGATTATTCTTTGCACATACAGTACATCTCTGGGTGCCTGTGTGGGGCATTTTCTATAGATAAGTCTCCTTCAATTGAGGTGTCATAAAATCCAACAAAGCATCTCTCCCATACTGTGATCCTTCATGCAGATGCTTTAAGACTAGATACACTATTCAGGGAATAGGTAATACTACCTATTCAGGTAATAGTATTATCCCATGGGTGTTCATTTTCCATGAAGTAGTGAGGTCTGTTTGAGTAAAGCCCCATTATTTGTGTGTACTCTCTTCATCTTATTGTCTGTACTGGGGTTTAAAGGCAGAGATCCATCAAGGAATCAGGACTGCTATGAAATGTGAGGGCTTTTTTTTTTTTTTTTTTTTTTTTTTTTTTTTTTTTTTTTTTTNTTTTTTTATGTTTCATTTATTTCTGAGAGAGAGAGCATGAGCAGGGGAGGGTTAGAGAGAGAGGGAGATACAGAATTCGAAGCAGGCTTCAGGCTCTGAGCTAGCGGTCAGCACAGAGCCCGATGTGGTGCTCGAACCCACAGACTGCGAGATCATGTTCTCAGCCGAAGTTGGACGCTTAACCGACTGAGCCACCCACGCGCCCCTGAAATGTGAGATTTGGCTACTTTGCTGGCTGTTGGATCTGCTAACCAGTTATCTGTTGCTATTTGAGAATTCCCCTTCTGGTGCCCTGGAAAATGCACAATCACTACTTCAGTAGGAAGATAAATAGCTTCTCATAACCACAGGATTTCTTGGGAATGTTTAATGTCATTGTTGGGGTAGATGTAGCCTCTCTTTCCAAATTGTTTCATGTGCATGAGTTATCATTAAAGCATATTTTGAGTCTGTATAAATATTTACCTTTTTCCCTTGTGATAACTCAAGGGCCCTTGTTAGAACAATCACTTCTGTCTTTTGTGTGGAGGTACTTGGGGGAAGAGCACATACTTTTATTATCTGCACCACTGTGACCACCACATATCTGGATCACTGCTTGCCATTGTCCATGATGCCATTACCATCCATAAATAACCCATAATCTGGAGTGGGCACTAGTTGATTGAGGGGGTCTGACTGGGTAGAATATACTGCATCAGTGATCTTAACACATTCATGCTTACTGGAGGTGTTGTTCAAGTTATTAGGTGGCAAAGTTGCTGGATTCAATGTCATTGTTGCTGTAAAGTCCAATTTGGATTGCCCAACAATATAGCTTAGTATCCGCTTATTCTTACTGCTGTTAGCCAATATCCCATTTCTGTTCTAAAAGGATTAATACTTGATGAGGTGCATACACCACTATATCCTGCCCAAGCATTAATATTTCTGCCTCTTTTGTATGACAAACAGCTGCAACAGCCCTCAAACAGGAGACCTATCCTTTGCTGTGGGTTCTATTTGCTTAGAGAAATAGGCCCCCAGCTGCAGACTAAGCATGTGTGTGAGGAACCCCCATCTGTGACCTTGCCTTTCATGCATGTGCAGATCATAGGGCTTTCTAGGGTTTGGTAATCCTAAAATCAAATTTTTTTTTTATTGTCTCAAATGCCAATTGATATTCCATCGTCCAATTTAAAGGCTTCAAATCCAATACTCTTAGAGCTTCAGATAAAGACTTGACTACCAAACCATAATTTGGAATCCAAATGTGACAGAAACCAGTCATTCCTCAAAACTCAAGAGTTGTCAATGATTTCTGGGGGTCTGTAGAGTTAAAAATGGGGTTTTTTTTGCCCTATCAATGAGGATACATTGTCCCTGACATAGTTGAAAGCCAAGATAAACAATCTCTTATTTACAAATTTGTGCCTTTTATGGTGATAATTTATATCCACAGTCTGCCAAATGACTTAAAACCAGAATAGCATTATCTAGACAAACTTCATAACTGGGGCTATCAATTAACAAATGATATACATATTGTAATAAAATCCCATCAGTTAATTCTATTATTCTCAAATCCTTTGCTAAGAGTTCACCAAAATTAGTGTGTGGGGGGGATTTTTAAATCCTTATGATAACACCATTCAATAGTTTGGGGAGGTAGTTCTGATTCTGGGTCCTGCCATTCACAAACAACAATTGGGCCTTCTCTGTGGGAATACAGAAAAAGGCTTCCTTTAGATCTAGTACAGTCAACCATCCACAATCACCAACTATTATAGTTAGGGTATGTGGATTGGACAAAGTCAGGTATGTCTTGTACAGTTTAATTAATGGCCCATAAATTTTGTATAAAATGGTATTCATGAGTTTTGGGTTTTTTTTTTCTTTTTGAAGAATGGTAGTATTGTGTAGCCTTTAACAAGTTCAAATTAAGCCATATTTCAAGAATTTATGAAAGTTTAACTGTATATCTTCTAAAGCTTCCTTCTAGGCATGGCAATCTCCTCTTTGTGGACTGTTCACACAGGTGTCACATGTTTTCCTCTCCCTGCCACTCTGTCTGCCCAAATCACTTTACTTACTTGTTTGTTGATTTCAGGAGGGAATGGCTTTACTTCTGGTGTCTTAACCTGAGTTAGAACAGCTTGCAACAGGAGCGCTTTACCCAGAGGGACCCTTATTTGTAGGTGCTTGTTTCTTTGGAGTTACCTGAGCATTTAGATTACAAAGCAAGTCTTGTACAAACAGTGTGATTGGACATCCTGGCATATAAGGAAAATGATGTCTCAAAGAAAGATCACCAAACTTGCATTCCAACCATTCATTGTAGGAAAGGTCTTTGTTGTGCTTGACCTGAGATCCCCAACCACAGAAACTGCCTTCTGGGCATTTTGTATCAATTTAGTATTCAAGATGCTGTATGTGGCTCCTGTGTCCACTAAGAAGTCCATCAGCTGATTCCTCACTGGAAATTGTAGCCCAGGCTGCTGTGGGGAAATGATAATTGAATCTGTGAGATGGTAGGGAGCCTCTTTATTTGTCATCTTCCTCTCCTTCCATCAGCATTTATTTATACCTTGTCTCTCTTTCCTGCATTTGTTTTCCTTTCAATTGCAGGCAATTCCCTTTCTCTGCCCTCCCTTTTTGCAGTAGTGGCACTGGTTCTCACCCAATAGCTTCTTCCTTATTTCCTAGAAGTCACTTTTCTTTTTCCCATCCCTGCCTTCCACACTTTCCACTGACTGTGGTCTGTTGAGCCTCTTTCCTTCACATGTGATAATTACTTCATAGACTATATCAACTAGCTGTGTTGGTTTCATTCCTATCACCCTTTTCCCCTTTTGGAGCTTTCTCCTTATATCAGGCACTCTGTGCCCTATGAATGACATGATTACCATGTGGATATTACCCTACAAATAAAGGCGCCTCTGATTATATATTTGTATATTTCCAATAAGCTAGATAAATCTTTTCTAACCAAGCCAGATTTTCAGTTGCATCTTGTCTTAGTTCTTGAATCTTATTCAAACTGTTCTGCTTGGGAGCCCTTTACTTAAACATGCCAAGATGCACTGCTGATAATACTCAAATCCGGGCAAACCCCTTGGTTTGGGTCCCAGTTGGGCTCAACCAATGGGAAGGCAGGTACTGGGTCTGGGGTCTGGGCTGGGTCCTGATGATGGAGGCACTGGGCTTCCTCATTTGCTTTGTCTAATACTAGCTGTTTTTCATCTGCATTTAACATGGTACTCATTGAAGTTTGTATATCTGCCCAAGCTGAGCCGATGAGCTGCAAAAATGCTCAAAAAGAGTTCTACCATTTCTGGAAGGTCTTACTATAAGGGGGACAGGGTTGGCATTTTTCTAACTCATGAAGCCTGAAGTTGTAAAAGGAATATACGTCCAATAATGTCTGAGAGGCTGTCCTCAAGGATCAATGCCCTCTCCTGGGTATTGCCTTAAGGATATTGTCCAGACTCCATAGTGGGTGCTCCCTGTCCAATTCGAGTGCCTTGCTAGGTCTTAAAGGGAGAGATTATTCTGGGATTCCTTTGCTCTACCCCTTAGGATGGTGAAGAGTAGAAGGTGGAGGAAAGAGCTCCAACAGAGGGTGCAGTAGAGTTAGATTTGCCACATATTATTCCTATCCCTTCTATTTTTCATTTGCATCATCAGGAAAATTTTTGGTTTTTCTGCTTGTCTCTGCACCATTAATTCATGTTTTTTCCTGGGCAGCATCTTTATTATGTAAAGACAAGAAGCCTGAACATAGGGTATTTCATCATCTTTTCCTCCCTTTGACAAAATACCCCTAGTTGTAAAATGGTGTAATGGTTTAAAAATCCATTTAGTGGCCATCTCTCATCTGATTCTGGATAGTATGTCAGCCAGATAGTATTAGAATAGAAAATCAGCTTTTGCTTAGTCATAGATTCCTGACTAAACTCCTTCCATTTATTCAAAATTTGACCCAATGTTGATGGGATAGAGATAGAACCTCCCATTACACACACACCAAAGACATAGTTGCCTGAAATCCCAAAGGAATTGACCATTATTCAACTTCATAGTTTCTCCAAGCTGTGTGCCACTTCCAGAATGGAAAAGCACAGACAACGAAAACAAAAGTTCCTAGCACTTCACAATAGAGAAACTATGTTGGTCTGCACTTTCACAAACTTACCCAGTCCAAAAGCTTTTCAGCTTTTCCTTTCCATTCAAGTCAAAGAGCAAGTGTCAGGAATCAACAGGAATTTCCCCAAGACAAAAGATGCCTCAGCAGCTGCAGGGACAGATTCTTTGGATTCTCTTCCTGAGACCCAGTAGCCCTGAGAAGCTAACCCTCTTTGGTCACTAGCCCAGGAAATGAACAAGTAAGCCCTGGAGTGCTTCTCTAGACAACTGCTCTGCTTTGGAGTTCCCAGGGGGAACTGGATGCCATTGGAGCATTGGCTCTTGGCTGGCTTGCCAAAATATGTTACCAAATCCCGAGTTTGGCTGCCCATTGCTCAAAAGACCAATAGTCAGGGGATGACTGTTGATTAGAAAGGATTATGAGCTTTATTCAGCAGCTTGGCCACATGGGGAGAAGGCAAATTCTTGTCTAAAGGCCAACTCTGTGGTTTCTGCCTAGCCAAGGGGGTTTTAAAGGGACAGAGAGTGATTGATCAGTGAGGGGGTGCAGTGGCCTGAAATATTTCCTGATTCTATGTAGATTTAGTAGTGCCTATTTACAACTTGAAAGTGTTGTGTAAGAGGTCTGATTCCTGTTCTGTGATGTGCAAGGGCTCTCTATTCTCCTAGAGAGGAATGTGAGATTTATAGATACACAATGAAGGTCAGGAAATCAATAACATGAACTAAAGAACACCTATTAAAGATCACCATGCTAGTTTTGAAGATCAAAGCAGCCTCAGGCAATTAAAAATATTTATTAAAAAACTATTGCTCATTTTTTACTGTGTGCTCTTATAATTAAATATAATTTTGTAATGTAATTTTTGATTGATTAAACAAATGAATATTGATGTACAAAGACATTTGATAACTATGTATTATTCATATTATATTTTTCCCTCATTTTCTTTTCTGCTATCCCAGTTTCCCTTCTAAAAACAGCACTAAGGCATGAGCAGGGACTAAAAACAATTAACAATAACAAAAACAATAAACACTTTCATACTTTTATTTTTACATTGATTTCAAGTAATCACAGATGGCAAATTATCAAAAAACAAATCTAATCAAATAAAATCTTCAACCCATCAAGACCAAAATAACAAATGACTAAAAGATAACAAGAAATATAGATGTTTCACTAAGAAGCAATAATTTTTGTGTGTTTGTTTTGTTTTATTTTTTGAGAGAAAGAGAGAAAAAGAGAGAGTGGATACATGCTAGTGGAGGAAAGGGGGAGAGGAAAAAGGGGAGAGAGAGAATCTTAAGCAGACCCCATGCCCAGTGTGGAGCTGGATGCAGGGCTTGATCTCATGACCCTGAGACCATGACCTGAACCAAAATCAAAAGTCAGACACTCAACTGATTAAGCCACCCAGGCCCCCCTAAGATGCAATGGTGTTTGCGTGTCAGAATGATCAAGTAAACTCAAGTGGGCAAGCAGAAATACAACTAAGAAGAAAACACGTCATTGAAAGATAAGGACTCGTTGTTATAGTAAAGCTTTCATGATTTTGTGTTTTAATATCCCTTATGAAAATTTTATGATTTTGTACAGTCACAGGAAAAAGGCTGCATCTTTGTTTATAATTAATGTAACTATCCTTTTACCTCTTCTTCCTACATTTTACCCATATTTGAAGCATTCTGAAAGCTTGGGAGTTTTAAATTTTCTTTGCATTGATTTCTAGTTTGAGTTTAATCAAAGAGATAATCCTTCTTTAAGAGTAAGCATAAAACCTGTTGAGGTAAAGAAGTGCTTATTCTTATATCTCTTGAATATTTATACAAACTAGATTTTTAATGCACTAGTCAAAGCACCAGACACATTGAGAAATATTTGGATGTAAGATGTTAAACCCATGAACAGTATGGTTCAACATTTTGATCTTAGTCCTCTTGTGATGTCATTATTTCTTAGTTTAAGATTTTAATTATATTCACACTGTATTTTTTTTCAAATACTCTTAGATACATAAAAATATAATGAGATTTACTAGAATATATGGTATGTGTCAAAATATTTGATTATGTTAACTATATTATGAAATCTCCTGAATTAAACCTAAGAAGTAGGTTTCAAACTCCCTGTGTAGAGAGATGAAAATGTGTCACAATTATCTGCTGGTAAGTCAGTTATAATTAGTCACATGTTAAGTTGGATCAGTACATCATCACCCTCAATAATAACCACAGGTAGTAGACTCTATTAGTAAAATCCTTTCCAAATTATATTTCTCATCCTTACCTAATTCTTCTTGCTCAACAGTCTGTTTGAGACTTTTTGGTATCCCTTTCCCTTTTATTCCTTTTAAAAAATAGAAAGACTTCACTTATATAATTGCTTTTTACTATGCATTAAGATATACTCAACTTACGTCTTGGGAAAATAAATTAGTTTTTAGATATTTTGAAGTAATTATGTCAGTGCAAGTTATGAGAAACAAATTATAGGCACATCAAAGAAATAATTATTTAAAAATATCATCAGAGAACAAATTCTGGCTTCATGATAAGACCCAGATAATTGGGTTCAATTTATTGTCTTCACCCTTGGTATTTAAATCCATAAGATGTTCATTCTTAAGAAAACAAAGTTTAACTGATTTTTAAAGGTCCACACTTGAAAGAAGTTCAAGATTATTAGACTGATATCTGTCTGTGTGCGTTGATGGCAAAACTATGGCCAACATTCTAAGTGAAAAGCAACCACACACACCTTCAAGATTTCCGTTACCCATCATGTTCCCAATGGCCAGTAAAACATATCTTACTTCTAGAGATGTCCCCAAATCTACTTATCATTGGAAACACTAATAAATATTTTAAAGTTTTGGTTTGTTTTTCTTAATTTTTGTAAGTTCTAAAATAAACAACTAATAAGCTACCTTGTTAGAAAGTGTTTTTACACCTGACTTGGAGAAAGTTATTTGTCCCAGGTACTCTGACATTCTGATTCCTGGAACAAACTTTAATAGACATTTCAAGCAAGGTTTGATTGTAAAACAATGTACAAGTCATTAGTTGTAGCTATATTAAACCTGTGGCAATCAATCCCAATGACTGGGTCAACCACATGAGGTAGAGGGAGCGAATTGCCTGAAGCTATGGGTTATTGGAAATCTCACTGATAGTAAACATCCGGAAAATGAATGCTATTCTTCTCAATATTTACTACGAGCAGAATCTCTCACCCTAATTTATTTTGCTCTGGCTTTGTAAAAGTGAATCAGCTGATATTCTCTGATATGTATTAAATTCAGAGAAAGTGACTGAAAAATGTCAGCCAGTGTGTAATTTCTAAAAGTTAGGCTACTAAAGTTATTTAACTGATGTAGTTCATAGCATTCTAAATTAAAAACCCATTTGGGTCCTATTCTATTTTGTATCTTTTGCCTATATATATATATAATTTTTAAATTATATATATATTTATATATATATATAAATTATATATATATATAATTTTTTAAAAATATTTGGAGACAAAGAGAGAGAGAGAGAGACAGAGAACAAGCAAGGGAGGGGCAGAAAGAGAGGGAGTCACAGAATCTGAAGCAGGCTCCAGGCTCTGAGCTGTCAGCACGGAATCCAACAGGTGGCTTGAACTCAATGAACTGTGAGATGATGACCTGAGCCGAGGTCATACACTTAACTGATTGAGCCATCCCAGTGCCCCATCTTTTGCCAATTTTTTAAAATTCATTAAGCCCAGTCCTTAAGGTCTTCTATTTTTGTCATGCAGTGGAGTAGACTTTGCTTGCTGCCGTGTATCCCAGTGAAACCAGTCCCCACAGCATGTCTGCCATTGGAATTAAGAGGCACAGGCAGGGCAGGATGAGTTTGTCGCAGCTGTGATCACTCTGGCCTGCCTCCCCAGAACTGAAGGCAGAGGCCTCTTTCTTCCCAACTCCCATCCTAGCCAATCCCTAGAAGACATATATTTCATAATTCTCATCATGCAAAGCATAAAATCTATTTTTGTCTTAGTTTTACATTTATAATTTATAGAATTTGATAGATACATGTGCAATTTTCAACAATATATACAACTAAAGGTACATATATATAAATAGTAAATTAGTTCACTTTTCAATGGACATGAACACTTTTGAGTCCCTTTTTGATGTCTGACATTTTGGATCATTAATCACAAGAGTGACAGCTCTGCATTTCCACATGTCACTTGGTAGCTGTCACAGTTATCAAGGCAGTTACTTAAATCACCTTTGTAGGAGCAGTTGGCGTGGCATTCAGTGAGACCACTCTATAATATTTATAATAATGATAATAATGATGCCACTGGTGTACTGGCTAGAGAACAGATAGTGTATCAAAAAGTGGAGTTTGAGGAGAGTTTAATAAAGGGACTATTTGCAAAGGTATGAGGGGTTTGAAGAAGTCAACAAGTAATGATGAGACACTCTGGAAAAAATCATAGCAGGAAACTTGTTATTACACTAGATCTGAATGGGGTAGGTGAAGGAGGTTTTATTAGAACCCAGCACAAGTGGAAACCATGGGGCAGGCGAGGGGCATCTGCAGGGACACCCTGGTCCTCTTTTGGTACAGAAAAGTGGTCCCCAGCAACCTCACAGGGAGGGACCCGAAGAAAGAAATCCTACGCCAATTTTTTCTCTCACTTTCCCTTCTCCTGTGGATAACTTTCATCATCTGAATCCAAAATATACCAGAAGACAAGACTAATTCAATAAAGAATATCAATAAAGTGCAAGGTATCAATAGAGTATCAGAGTGCAAGGTAGAGAAGCAAGGTTGGATTTGTAAGGAACAAAATGAAAATACTCAGTAAATATTTAGTGAGCACCTGCATGCTTTATTTTACTTAAATATTACAACTCTTCATCATGTCACTAGTTGAAAATTTGAATCTCAGCTTTCTGAGAACGCATAGCTAAGCAGTGGTAAAGCTGGGGTTAAGGCTCCTATTTATCTAATTCTAACTTATGCTGCTTTTCTTACACTGTGCCCTTCATAAACAACCATGTACCTTACAAAATCCCAAATACCTACTTTATAAACAAGTACATTTGTAGCCTAAAGACCTTAGCAATGAGGATTTTACCTTAAGAACAGATTGAAAGTTGCAAACACTGGCCATCCCAGGACACTACTCCCACTCCCTTTACACACCCCATACTTTTAACTTACAAAAAAATGTCAAATACTAAACCCCATTTAAAAAAATCTCAAGGGTGCCTGGGTGGCGCAGTCAATTAAACGTGTGACTCTTGGATTTGGTTAAGGTCATGATCTCATGGTTAGTGGGTTTGAGCCCTGCAACAGGCTCTGTGCTGACAGCATGCAGTCTGCTTAGGTTTCTCTCTCCCTTTCTCTCTGATCCTTCCCCACTCATGCTCTCTGTCTCTCTCAAAAATAAACTTAAAAAAATAATATAAAAAAAAATCTCAGCTTCCCTCACACTAAGAGCTACACTGCATATTTCAAGATTTGAGTTTATTTTGCTTGTCTCGCTTCATTGCTTAAAAAAAAATCTTTAGTATTACCTTCATTGGTCCTGTTTTCTTAGCCTCTGGGTCTTAATTTTTCAGTTACTCCCTATTCATACATTACCTTGGCATTTAACACCAGGTGCAGTGCAGCCCATGAGACAGAACAGTGTCTTTGAGACCAAAGCAAGAACACCCCATTTCACTGCTTAAATTTCTGTATTAGGACAGAGGCAAAGAAAAAGAATTTAAAACAGGAATATATGCAGGACAAGCCATGAAGCTAGCACAATTAAATGAGAGAATGAGCATTCTAATATTATCTACTTATTTGTTGCGTAGAAAGAATATGGAACTAAAGTCAAGAAAACTATATACTACTAATTACCACTTCCTTCTACTTCATGTTCTCACTGCCTTTGATCAGAGATTTATTCAAAATTAACTGTTCAAAATGAGTTGAAGTTTATGGAATAAAACAACTTAAGTTTATGCAGCAGGCTGCTTTTCTCCTGTGGTGGGTTTCTTTTCTGCAGGCTTCTTCTCAATGGCAGGTTTCTTGGTAGCTGCAGGCTCTTTTCCCACCAAAGGTTTCTTCTTCTTTTGAAAACCAACAGCCTCATTCCTACAGAAATTACTACTTCCTATGGACTGCCCAGTCATGTGACCTCCATGGACCTTGATTTCCACTGACGTTGAATTGCTGAAGGAATATTATAGCTCCTCAGAGGGTTCTATTAGGATAAAAGAGGGTTAGAGATGTAAAAAGTCAATAAAATTATAAGGAAGAGTTCTTAAGAATTATTGATCATATTCATTATTGCCCATTTTCCTTTCAGACTATTTATTTTTCTGTTGACATAAGACTTGTTTTTTGTTTTTTTTTTTCAAAAGATGTTGACATCTGTGGAGTACTGGGTATTAAAAAAAAGAGAGAGAAAGATGTACAGAGATGAGAGAGAAAAATTATGGGGAGATGGGGAGAGAAAGAGGGGAGGGAGAGAAAAGAGTTATTTCTAGGTTCCAGTACATAACACAAATTTATGACCTAATTTATTTATTATTGAAAATGTATTATTAAATTGAATGAGCAGAGCACATACGTTGCTATTGCTCGAGGCAACATAAGTCACATTTTGACAGGTTACATGTATTTAATGCAACTATTTATTTTTTATACATGAGAAATGAATAATTTCTTTAGTAATTGCCAAATTATACACTTCCTGAAATGCATGGAATCTTCTTAGGGAAATACATTTACCAAAATGTCATGTGAATTTATGCATATTTCAAGGCAGATTCAGAGAAAATATGTATAACAGCTTCCTAACTTCCTTTCCAAAGGGCGACATGAAAGGATAGCTTCCATTTTATTATATTATTTCTGTACAGGTTTTTAAATTGTTTAATGTTTTGCATATTTCAATAAAACATACCCAAAATAAAAGAGAGGCTAAATATATAGTCATACAGCTATTATGCAATAATAAGGTAAAGATTTTTGAAGATTTTTGTTTTTTCTTTTTTTTCCCATTATTTTGGGGGTGGAGGAGGATAAATCTATTCATTTGGTTTCACAATTGCTTAAAGATATTTGATAAAGACAAGTGATCTTTGTAGCATTTTAACTGTGCCCTATGGGGCTCATCAATTGACACCTGATCAGAAAAATTAGCATAACCCTTTTACCAAAAGTCAGTAATCTGAAACCAAAAGTGAAAAATTAATTTACTTTCTGGAATGCCAGTGCTTCTAGGGGTGTGAAGTAATTTATAGCTAAATTTGACGACCTGGTATTTTTCAGTGTCATAATGTGAATTAGAGGAATAGGGTGGTGTATTTTCTCAGCAGATTCTGAGAAAAAAAATTCTAGTGAAGTAACTTCATTTTATCTCTGGTAATTTTTAGTCCCATAATACAAACCCTCAACATCTACCACATCAGGGAATAAATTACTATTTAGTCTTTGGCTTTTAGGCAAGAGAGGAGACTATTCTTCCGGGTAATATATTAGACATAAGATTGAAATATTCTAAGAAATGTATTCCTCCAAAATTTATGTTTTCAAAGAAGTATTAAAAGTTCTGGGCTTTTTTTTTTTTTTCCTAGAGTCATTTGGAATACTTGGTTGAGCTTCACTGAACCTCAGTCTCTCATTTTAATGTCTATCCTTACACTGAGCATATCTCAGGCAGTCGCTCTGACAGTGGGTTCAAGTGCATTTAAATACATAGCATGTCCTTCCTATCTCATGTTCCATCCTTGTCATAAAATCTTATAGTCCATTGTTAATTTTTTTTTATTTTTATAGACTTTCAGACATTATAACTCCTTTTCTTAACTATCTCTAAAACTTCCAGAAAGAATAATTAAAACAAATGCACAAAAGCTTACTTAGGTGGAATGTCAGTGATTCACAAAGAAATAATTGAATTTCTCTCCACACTTTGTGTGTTTGCCTGGTAACCGTGGTACTATGCACAAATGAAAATCTCAAAAATGCCCATTGCTGTTTTGCAAATGTAAGGTAATTATATTTCAGGACTGATAGAGTGGTTCTACAACCAAGTCAAAGCAAACTTTTTTTTTTAGCAAGGTCATTTTACAGTGCCAATGAGGCAAAAAGGAATCTGTCCTTATACAATCCTCCCAGAGCTGGCTTTCTTGATTAGATATTAAGTCATTGATTTTACTAAGTATAATTGAGCACCTACTGTGTATACCTAGGTGCTCAAAGAGGGAAATAAAGAGAAGCTGCCTTTGGAGACATTTATATAAATGAGAAATTATACCTTTCATAAACATGAGAAAAATAAGCTGTATTTTACTGCCATGAGAGGGAAGTGGTAACAAATTGTAGACAGTCATGGGTTGAAAGTATTTCATCTAGATAGGCAAACATGAGGAAGGGACAGGTTATCGGGGGGATAAGGATATTTTAGGTAGAAGCCATAACGTATAAGGAAAGGCACAAAAGGTAAAAATCGGATATAAAAGAAAATTAAAGTAAAATAAGGTGGTATATGGCTTTAAATTTTATGATTTAGCTGAACTATCAGTAGCTCTGAATAGGATGTTAAACAAGATATGGCTTGAATCTAGCTACCTGTGAAAAGCTATTTTCTTCCCTTCACAACTCCGGATGGCATGTTACTTTGTTTTGCATCACCAGAGGGGAAAATCAAGCACAATTTAATTTAACAAGTCTTTATTAGGAATTTACAATGGGCAGCACTCCATTTGGGTTACAGAATGCATAAGCAGAAGGAATAAGACTAACACAGTGATGTGACAACCGGCAGGCTAAATGTGGAAGGGAATCCACTCAGGAAGCATACCTTAATCATGACTGCTGGAGTTTTCACCCTCATAGTCTAAATCATTGGTAGCTAACATCAGAAAAAAATATAGTTATATCAACATATTATTTTAGTATTGTGCTAGTGTATGTATTGTGTTTGTTTAGCAAACACAATTACTGTAAAATTTTATCTCAGCTAGTATGTTTGCTGCCTTCCTATAGCTGTGAATTCAAAGAAACTTAAGTATCATTAAGGAAAAGTAACTTTACCAGGTTGGCTCTGTAAGCAATTGATGTTTGAGTACTGATAAGAAGGTTACTCAGACACGTGATCCTTATACCCATGGATTTCAAACTTGGTATGTAACAGATTCAGGCAAGGTGCTTGCCTAAAACACAGCCTCTTTGTTCCCTGCCCTGTATTTTCATTCAGCATGCTTTAACAGAGGAATCCAGAGGTTTTAGAATCCAGAGATTTTGCCAGAGGTGGTCTGCAGATCATAATTTGAGAATTACATCCTCGTAAACTCTCTGTATACAGTCTCCCACCACTGTGCAAGCAATAAACTATCCATCCAGGAAAAAAATAGTAAAAAAATGTATCTACATGATTCAAAGTAAAAATGATAACATTAGTGACTTCTATATTCTATGGAATTCTTCTTTAACTCTTATGTTTTCTTTCTAAGAGAGTAGATAGTTTTCATTGCATCTGCTGGTAAGGATGGATAAGGAGTTCCTGAAATCCTGGCTTGTGAATGATTTGGGGGCTGATTAGGTTCTTCTTGAGGAAAAACATGTTATCATCAATTTGCCTTGCCTGCAACGAATGGCAGAAGTGTGTACCACATAGGGTGAAATCCATGTGTGTCTTCACTTTTCTAAGATGTGCTTTGTGTCCCTTTGTGGTTAGCCATTTTTCTTTCTTCTGAGACTTGGCAGTTGTTTCTTTTCATTTTTTTTTCTTCTATTGTTGATCTTCTCTTAGTCTTTATTTGTTCTTTCCTCTTTGCCTAGAAATCTTTGCTCTTGATGCAGTAACATAACCTCTTCTCAGCCTGACTGTTCAACTTCTGTCCAGTGGGGGCACTGCATATGTATGCTGAGTGTCTCCCACCTTGTCCAGTACCCACCTCCCACCCCTGCTCACAGCAGGGCTCTCTTCTCACTGCCCTCTAATTCTCATAGCCAACCCTGTCCCTTTTCTGGTTTTGAACAGTCTTCCTCAATCTTGAAGGCCCTTTACCTTTGTTTCTCTTCTGCCTGGAATAATCCTACTTCTGTCTCAAGGCCCAGATCAAGTAGTAGTTACTGGTTTGTTCCTGTCCAGATAAGTGGAAAAACTGTTTAAGTTTGAAACAGCATAGTGATGTAAATTTTTACCTCTGCTGTGCCAGTACAGTGACAAACAAGCTATATAAAACTGGAAAACAAAGTCAAGTAAATGACATCTTTGGTGATAACAGATTAAAATATGTAAAACCATTATTGCTACGTAGTGGAAAATAGTTCAAATTAATGCTGGAATACAATTTAGTTAAGCAATCAGAAGCTAAATTTATAAACAGTTCTTAATCTGAAACAGTATTTTGTGGAGATCATAATATACAATTATATATGTGTGTTCATTTGTAGATATATACATTATAAACATATACACACTACAGTAGGGGATATTGGATGAAATCTGGGATTTTAATAGCAGCAATTTTATTACTACTCTTGCTAAATGTTAGAGCTTTCAAGAGGGGAAGGAAGAAAGGAATGGAGGGAAGAAGGAACAATATATTGAAAGTTAATTTAGTTTATGCCTAGGCTTCTATGATAAAAATAGGTACCTTCTTTACTTAGACATTTAGCTTGATATCTATATAATGTTTTTTCTCTTTATCCCTTTCTAGCTCTTGATAATAAATAACAAAAATAAAGGGGTTATACATGTATACAAGATAAGGGCTTACAAATGTATACATTAAAAACAATTAGAGCATAGGAACACAAAGGAAGTTCTTAATCCTCTGCTCACGCCAAGGATCCATTTAATGAAGATTCAGACTTAAAAAAAAATGACTTGGCTGTAAAATATGATCACCCTCCTTTCACCCAAGATTCACTTTGGAACTTCTGATTCGTTATGACATTTTTACAGAGTTCTTTCTCTTAATTGTGTATGTTCACACATGGGTTTTAGGTATCTCTGAACTTATCACTTAAAAGACCTTTGTAATAGTCTTTCAAAATTAATGAATCAAATGCAGTGAGCACATGGATTTCTGAAGAACATTTAAAAAAGGCCAGGCTTTAAAAGTCAAGGATGATAAGAAAGAGGATCAACTAAGTGCTATAGCCAATAATCCAACTCACTCCTTAATGCTTCTGAATTTAAAATTAGAAATGTTTCACAACACCTGAATTACTTGAATTGCTTTGGTTCAGATAAGTAATTCCAATAGATCAGCCTTAGAGATAATCTTCTAACTTTAAATTTAGACTCAATGAAATGTCTGCTCTCCTCAAAATATCATTTTATAGGTTGAAGATGTTGTCCTAAGAAAATCTAAGGAGCTTTAAGATGAGAAGCAGATGAGATCTGTTACATTGCATGCATAATACGTTTGACTCACTTCTCAAAAAGATCCACATTTTATGTGGTTATATAGTTAAAATATAATTCACAGGACTCTTCGTTATGCTTGTATCACTCTAAAGAGAAATGGTAGAAATATCAGTTATCGTAGTGTTTTGTTGGTGAAGAAAACTAATTAGCTTAGGTCAGAGGATAAAAAGCAGAATGGTAAGCATTTACAAAACATTAAAAGAAAGGAAGAGATAGATTTCATGAAGCAATAGATCAAAGGAATAAAACCCAGGCTGAGTTAAGTTCATTGCTAACACAATTCCACTTAATGCAGTAAAGCAAATGAAAAATCAATTAACTAGAAAGGATTTCACTTTATCTCCAACATACTTACCATTTCCACTCTCCAATGACTTATCAAATTTGCATAAGTAAAAGTCATAATTAATGTAGACATAGAAAACACAACCACAGTTTTCCTTAGGGATCATGCAATGTCAAAAACTGTTAGAGACGTTAGTTAACATTTCAAGACATCCCTGTAGTGCCCATGGGTAAAATTCAAAGGGTGCAAAGCAATGTAAATAAATATATGGAAGAGCAAATCAGACAAAGATGGGTAAAAATCTCATACAATATGGTTACCAAGCTACTTCAAAGGCTAAGTGTATAATCTTTAAAGATTATGTTTAAGAAACAAAATCCTATTATCAACATGGTTAAAAGCAGGAAATTATTACATGATCTTATACAGTTTTAAAAATAATAACAGAGTATGGTACAAATGGGTGATATGTAAAGTTGATTACTTCAGTTTCTACATAAATAAAGTAAAAAACAGCAAGTGTTCTTTAATGCACCACTTAGTTTTGCTCATTCTCTTGGACACTCAGAATTCTCAGAAAGCTCTGAAGGCACTTCACACATTCATACTCACTCCTTACAACTGCAGTGTCAAATGTAGCCTCGGTTTACCTTCACTAAGGTAACATCCATGTTCTACTTCTTACAACAAAACTCTGCCTTCAAAATGGGGTTCCTCTCTGTCCCATTTATCAATCAAACTCCCTTTTCTGGGTTAGTTCAAGTGCATTGATCTGAAAAATTCATTCATGCTAATAATCAATCATGGGCTAATGGGTCACATTTGAAAATAGATCTTCATTATAATCTCAGGGACATCTAGGTATTTTTTTTATTATTTTAATTTTTTTATTTTTATTTTTTACAAATAGTTTATTGTCAAATTAGTTTCCACATAACACCCAGTGTTCATCCTCACAAGTGCCCTCCTCCATGCCCATCTCCCCACCCCCACATCCATCAGTCCTCAGTTTTTGTCAGATTTCAAGAGTCTCTCATGGTTTGCCTCTCTCCCTTTCCCCCACCATTTCCCCACTTCTTCTCCCCCTTGTTCCTCCGTCAACTTCCTCCTAATCCTCCTACACGTGCAGACATATGGTATTTGTCCTTCTCTGCCTGACTTATTTCGCTCAGCATAACACCCTCAAGGTCCATCCATGTTGCTACACATGGCCAGATTTCAATGTTTCTCATTGCCATGTAGTATTCCATGGTATAGATAAACCACATCTTCTTGATCCATTCGTCCGTTGATGGACACTTAGGCTCTTTCCATGTTTTAGCTATTGTGGAGAGTGCTGCTATGAACATTGGGGTACATGTGCTCCTATGCCTCAGCATTTCTGTATCCCTTGGGTAAATTCCTAGCAGTGCTATTGCTGGGTCATAGGGGAGTTCTATTGTTAGTTTCCTGAGGAACCTCCACACTGTTTTCCAGAGGGGCTGTACCAGTTTACATTCCCACCAACAGTGTAGGAGGGTGCCCGTTTCTCCACATCCTCGCCAGCATCTAGAGTTCTCTGATTTGCTCATTTTAGCCACTCTGACTGGCGTGAGGTGGTATCTCAGTGTGGTTTTGATTTGTATTTCCCTGATGAGGAGGGATGCTGAGCATCGTTTCATGTGTCTGTTGGCCATCTGGATGTCCTCTTTGGAGAAGTGTCTGTTCATGTCTTCTGCCCATTTCTTCACTGGGTTGTTTGTTTTTCGGGCGTGTAGTTTGGTGAGTTCCTTATAGATTCTGGATATTAACCCTTTATCTGATATGTCATTTGCAACTATCTTTTCCCATTCCGTTGGTTGCCTATTAATTTTCTGGGTTGTTTCCTTGGCTGTGCAGAAGCTTTTAATCTTGATGAGGTCCCAACAGTTTATTTTTGCTCTTGATTCCCTTGCTTTTGGGGATGTGTCAAGTAAGAAGTTGCTGCGGTGGAGGTCAAGGAGGTTGTTTCCTGCTTTCTCCTCTAGGGTGTTGATAGTTTCCTGTCTCACGTTCAGGTCCTTTATCCATTTTGAGTTGATTTTTGTGCATGGTGTGAGAAAATGATCTAGTTTCATTCTTCTGCATGTTGCTGTCCAGTTCTCCCAACACCATCTGTTAAAAAGGCTGTCTTTTTTCCATTGGATATTCTTTCCTGCTTTGTCAAAGATCAGTTGGCTGTATACTTTTGGGTCCACTTCTGAGTTCTCAATTCTGTTCCATTGGTCTATGGGTCTGTTTTTGTGCCAATACCATACTGTCTTGAGGATGACAGCTTTGTAGTAGAGGCTGAAGTCTGGGATGGTGATACCTCCCGTTTTGGTTTTATTTTTCAGTATTACTTTGGCTATTCGGGGTCTTTTGTGGTTCCATACAAATTTTTGGATAGTTTGTTCTAGTTTTGAGAAGTATGCTGGTGCAATTTTGATTGGAATTGCATTGAATGTGTAGAGTGCTTTAGGTAGTAATGACATCTTAACTATATTTATTCTTCCTATCCATGAGCATGGAATGTTTTTCCATTTCTTTGTGTCTTCTTCAATTTCCTTCATAAGTTTTCTATAGTTTTCATCATACAGATCTCTTGTATCCTTGGTTAGGTTTATTCCGAGGTATTTTATGGTTTTTTGTGCAATTGTGAATGGGATCAGTTTCTTGATTTCTCTTTCTGTTGCTTCATTATTGGTGTATAAAAATGCAACCGATTTCTGTACGTTGATTTTGTACCCTGCAACTTGGCTGAATTCTTGGATCAGTTCTAGTAGGCTTCTGGTGGAGTCTGTCGGGTTTTCTATGTAGAGTATCATGTCATCTGCGAAGAGTGAAAGTTTGACTTCCTCTTTGCCAATTCTGATGCCTTTGATTTCCTTTTGTTGTCTGATGGCTGATGCTAGGACTTCCAGCACTATGTTAAACAACAGTGGTGAGAGTGGACATCCCTGTCGTGTTCCTGATCTCAGGGGGAAAGCTCTCAGTTTTTCCCCGTTGAGGATGATGTTAGCTGAAGGCTTCTCATAGATGGCTTTGATGATGTTTAAGTAGGTTCCTTCTATCCCAACTTTCTCGAGAGTCTTTATTAAGAAGGGATGCTGTATTTTGTCAAATGCTTTTTCTGCATCTATTGACAGGATCATATGGTTTTTATCTTTTCTTTTATTGATATGATGGATCACATTGATTGATTTGCGAATGTTGAACCAGCCCTGTAACCCAGGAATGAATCCCACTTGATCTTGGTGGATGATTCTTTTGATATGCTGCTGGATTCGATTTGCAAGGATCTTGTTGAGAATTTTTGCATCCGTATTCATCAAGGATATTGGCCTATAGTTCTCTTTTTTTGTTGGATCTCTGTCTGGCTTGGGAATCAGAGTGATGCTGGCTTCATAAAATGAGTCCGGGAGTTTTCCTTCGACTTCTATTTTTTGGAATAGCTTGAGAAGAATTGGGATTAATTCTGTTTTAAATGTCTGGTAGAATTCCCCAGGGAAACCATCAGGTCCAGGGCTCTTATTTGTTGGGAGATTTTTGATCACTGATTCGATTTCTTCACTCGTTATGGGTCTGTTCAGGTTTTCTATTTCTTCCCGTGTGAATTTTGGTAGTGAGTGTGTGTTTAGGAATTTGTCCATTTCTTCTAAGTTGTCCAATTTGTTGGCATATAATTTTTCATAGTATTCCCTGATAATTGCTTGTATTTCTGAGGGGTTGGTTGTAATAAGTCCATTTTCATTCATAATTTTGTCTATTTGGGTGCTCTCTCTTTTCTTTTTGATAAGCCTGGCTAGAGGTTTGTCAATTTTGTTTACTTTTTCAAAAAACCAACTCTTGGTTTCATTGATCTGTTCAATTGTTTCTTTGGTCTCTATGTTGTTTATTTCTGCTCTAATTTTTACTATTTCTCTTCTTCTACTGGGTTTAGGGCGTTCTTGTTGCTCTGCCTCTAGCTCCTTTAGGTGAGCTGTTAGATTTTGGACTTGTGCTTTTTCTAATCTCTTGAAATAGGCCTGGAGAGCAATGTACTTTCCTCTTAGGACTGCCTTGGCCGCATCCCATAGATTTTGAATTGTTGTGTTTTCATTTTCATTTGTTTCCATATATTTTTTAATTTCCTCTCTAATTGCCTGATTGGCCCATTCATTCTTTAGAAGGGTGTTCTTTAACCTCCATGTTTTTGGCGGTTTTCCAGACTTCTTCCTGTAATTGATTTCAAGTTTCAAAGCATTGTGATCTGACAGTGTGCATGGTATGATCTCTATTCTTTTATATTTATTGAGGGCTGCTTTATGTCCCAGTATGTGATCTATCTTGGAGAATGTGCCATGCGCACTTGAGAAGAAAGTAAATTCCCTGGCCTCAGGATGTAAAGTTCTAAATATATCCGTCAGATCCATCTGGTCCAATGTGTCTTTCAAGTCCATTATTTCTTTAGTGATTTTCTGTCTGGTTGACCTATCCATTGCTGTAAGCGGAGTATTAAAGTCCCCTGCTATTAGCACATTCTTATCTATAAGCTTGTTTCTGTTTGTGATTAATTGTTTTAGATATTTAGGTGCTCCCATATTCGGTGCGTAGACATTTATGATTGTTAGTTCTTCCTGATGGATGGACCCTGTAATTATTATGTAGTGCCCTTCTTCATCTCTTGTGATTGTCTTTAATTTAAAGTCCAGTTTGTCTGATATAAGTATCGCTACTCCGGCTTTCTTTTGATTTCCTGTAGCATGATATATATTTCTCCATCCCCTTACTTTTAATCTGAAGGTATCTTCCCGTCTAAAATGAGTTTCTTGTAGACAGCATATTGATGGATTTTGTTTTTTAATCCATTCTGCTACCCTATGTCTTTTGATTGGAGCATTCAGCCCATTTACATTCAGTGTTATTATTGAAATATGTGGGTTTAGAGTCTTTGTATCTTTTGTAGGGTTCATGTTTGTGGTGGTGTCTCTGGTATCTTTGTTCCTTGCAACCTTTCCTTCAGAGCATCCCCCTCAGGATTTCTTGTAGGGCTGGCTTCGTGGTGACAAATTCTTTCAATTTCTGTTTATTTGGAAAGGTTTTTATCTCTCCTTCTATTTTGAATGACAGGCTTGCTGGATAGAGGATTCTTGGCTGCATATTTTTACTGTTCATCACATTGAAGATTTCCTGCCATTCCTTTCTAGCCTGCCAAGTTTCAGTAGATAGGTCTGTCACCACTCTGATAGGTTTCCCTTTGTATGTTAGGGCCCTTTTCTCCCTAGCTGCTTTCAAAATTCTCTCTTTGTCCTTGTATTTGGCCATTTTCACTATGATATGTCGTGCAGAAGATCGATTCAGGTTACGTCTGAGGGGAGTCCTCTGAGCCTCTTGTACTTCCACATTTACTTCCTTCCCCAGGTCGGGGAAGTTCTCTGCTATAATTTGTTCCAGGACTCCTTCAGCACCTTTCCCTCTCTCTTCCTCTTCTGGGATTCCTATGATACGGATATTGTTGCGTTTGACCGTATCGCTGAGCTCTCGAATTCTTCTTTCCTGTTCCTGGATCAGTTTGTCTCTTTTTTTGTCAGCTTCTTGTTTTTCTATAATGGTGTCTTCTAAATCACTTATTCTCCTTTCTGCCTCTTCAATCCGTGCATTGGAGGCCTCTAATTTATTATGGATCTCATTTATCGCATTTTTTAATTCTTCATGCCTATTTTTATTTTCCATTCTGTCTGTAGCCATAGTTTCTTTGATGTCCCCTATGTTTTTTTCAAGCCCAGCTATTAATTTTACCATTATTATTCTAAAATCTTGTTCAGTGATGCTGCTGATATCTGTTTTGAGCAGTTCATTAGCTGTCATTTCTTCTTGGAGTTTCTTTGGAGGAGAGCTCTTTCGTTTCATCATTTTAGTTAGCTTTCCAGCTCTTGTTGGTTTAAAAGACCTGTTAAGGGACATCTAGATATTATTTTAATTTGTGGATTAGTGTATTACTTTCATATACCATATTAGGACACATATGTTAAAGAAAGTAAGATTAATATATTTTCAAAGGACATTTCAGATGAGAGCAAAAATAGTGCAGAGCAAAACAGAATGGATACAAACATCCTGTCTCAAATTATGAAGTATGAAAAGTATTCAGGGGCATATCATCTGGGAAAATTCATAAAATCCAAGAAACTTTGAGGTAGTAAGAGAATCTGGTGAGAATGTTTCAGAAGACCTCTGCATAGATGCGAAGTAATTTCCAAGGGATCCACTTCTGTAACTAATCATTCTATCTCTATAAAAAATCACAAATCCTTAACTAAAATAATCTGAACTTTTAAAAATTTATATTCACATCTGTGGGATTCATGATGGTCAACACCTACTAATGGAGGTATTCAGAATGAGAAATCTGAATATGAAGATTTTTAAATATCATTATTTATTTTAAATGCCCATATAATTGACAGTGTTATAGTAGTTTCAGTTGCACAATATAGTGATTCAGTAATTCTATAATTACTCAAGGCTCATTAAGATAAATGTACTTGTTTTAATAAGTATATTCTTTAATCCCTATCACCTATTTCACCTGTCCCCTTACCCACCTCTCTCCTGATAACCATCAGCTTGTTCTCTCTTGACTTTCTGTCTCTTTGTTTCCTTTGCTTCTTTGTTTTGTTTCTTAAATTATACATGAGTGAAGTCATATGGTATTTGTCTTTCTCTGACTTATTTCACTTAACGTTCTACTCTGTAGATCCATCTATCCTGTTCCAAATCACAAGATTCTATTCTGTTTTATGGCTGAATAATATTCTATTGTATATATAGGCCACTATATTAGGCTGCTTCCATAATTTGACTATTGTAAGTAATGCCTAAATAAACATAGGGGTGCGTGTATCCCTTTGAATTAGTGTTTTAGTATTTTTAGGTAAACACCCAGTAGTACAATTATTGGAAAATAGAGTATTTCTATTTTTAACTTTTCGAGGAAACTCCACAGTATTTCTCACAATTGTCACACCAGTTGCATTCCCACCAGCAGTGCAAGGAGGTTCATTTTTTTCCAATTCTTTCCAACACTTGTTGTTTCTTATGTTTTTGATTTTAGCCATTTTGACATTGTGGGGTAATAACACATTGTGCTTTTGATTTGCATCTCCTTGAGGATGACTGTTGTTGAGCATCTTTTCATGTCTGTGTTGGCTATCTATATGTCTTCATTGAAGAAATGTCTGTTCATGTCTTCTGCCCAGTTTTAAATTGGATTATTTGTTTTTTGAGATTGAGTTGGATAAGTACTTTATACATTTTGGATACTAACCCTTTATCAGATATGTCATTTGCAAATATTCTCCCATTCATTAAGATGCCTTTCACTTTTGTTGACTGTTGCCTTCCCTGTTCAGAAGCTTTGAATTTTGATATAGTCCCAGTAGTTTGTTTTTGCTTTTATTTCCCTTGCCTCAGGGAACATATCTAGAAAAATATTGCTATAGCTGATGCCAGAGAAATTACTGACTGTGCTCTTTGCTAGAATTTATGTGGTTTCAGGACTGACCCATGTTTAGGTCTTTGATCCATTTTGAGTTTATTTTTGTGTATGGCTAGGAAAGGGGTCCAGTTTCATTCTTTTGCATGTGGCTGTCTACTTTTTTCATTTTTTCCTGGCACCATTTGTTGAAGAGATGGTCTTTTTCCCATTGCATATTTGTTCCTCCTTCGTTGAATATTAATTGACCATATACTGATTGCTTTATTCCTAGGTTTTCTATCCTATTCTATTGATGTATCTTTCTATCTGTATGCTTGTACCATAGTGTTTTAATTACTACCACTTTGTAATATAACTTGAAGTCTGGAATTGTGGTACCACCAGTTTTGGTTTTCTTTTTCAATATTGCTTTGGCCATTTAGGGACTTTTGTGGTTCCATGCAAATTTTACGATTGTTTGTTCTAATTCTGTGAGAAATATTGTTGGTATTTTGATAGGGATTGCCTTAAATCTGTAGATTGCTTTAGGTAACATAGACATTTTAATATCTGTTCTTCCAATTCATGAGCATGGAATGTATTCCCATTTGTGTCATCTTCAGTTTCTTTAATTAACGTTTTATAGTTTTCAGAGTCCAAATCTTTCATTTCTTTCCTTAAATTTATTCCAAGGTATCTTATTATTTTTGGTACAGTTGTAAATGAGATTATTTTCTTAATAACACTTCATGCTGCTTCATTATCTGTGTATAGAAATACAGCAGATTTCTGTTCATTGAAGTTGTATACTGCGACTTTACAGAATTAATTTATCAGTTTTAGTAGTTTTTTCCATAGAGTCAAAAGATTTTCATTATATAGCAGGGTTTCAATATAGAGTGAGAGTTTTACTTCTTCCATGTCAATTTGGATGCCTTTTATTTCTTTACGTCATCTAACAGCTGTGGCTAGGACTTCAAGTAATTATGTTGAATATAAGTGTTGAGAGTGGACATCCTTGTCTTATCCCTGACCTTAAGCTCTCAGTTTTTCCCCATTGAGTATGATTTTTCTGTGGGTTTTTCATATAAGGCCTTTAATATTTTGAGGTATATTCCCTCTAGACTTACTTTGTCAAATGTTTCTTCTGTATCTATTAGAATGATCATATGGCTTTTATTCTTACTCTTGTTCATGTGATGTATTGTGTTGTTTGATTTATGAATATTGAAATACCTTGCATTCTGGAAATAAATCACAACTGGTGGAATGCCATGATAAATGATTTTTTAAATGTATTGTTGAATTTGGTTTGATAGTATTTCTTGAGGATTTTTGCACCCATGTTAATCAGAGATATTGGCCTGTTCCCTTTTTCTCAATAGAATCTTTGTCTGGTTTTGGAATCAGGATGATATTGGCCTCAGAGAATGAAGTTGGAAGTTTTTCTTTCTCTTCTATTTTTTTGAAATAGTTTTTAGAAGAATGTTTTTCAAATTTTAGTTAATATACAGTGCAATATTGGTTTCAGAAGTAGAACTCAGTGATTTATCACTTACATACAATATCCTTTGCTCATCAAACGTGCCCTCCTTAATACTCATCACCCATCTAGCCCAGCTCCCTCTCATCTCCCTCCATCAACTCTCAGTTTGTTTTCTATTGTTAATAATCCTTGTGGTTTGTTTTCCTTTCTTCTTCCCCACCCTTTCTTATATTCCGCATATGAGTGAAATCATTTGATATTTGTCTTTCTCTGATTGACATATGTCATCTACTGTAATACTTTCTAGCTCCACCTATGTCATTGCAAATGCCAAAATTTCACTCTTTTTGATGGCTGAATTATGTATATAAACCACATCTTCTTTATTCATTCTTCTGTTGATACACATTTGGGCTTTCTCCATAGTTTGGCTACTGTTGATAATGCTGATATATACACCCAGGTGCATGTACCCCTAGAACTCTATATTTTTGTGTACTTTGGGTAAATACCTAATAGTGTAATTGCTGGATTATAGGGTAGTTCTATTTTTATATTTTTTGAGGAACCTCCATACTGTTCTCCAGAGTGGCTGCACCAGTTTGCATTCCCACCAGCAATGCAAGGAGGTTCCCCTTTCTCCTTATCCTTGCCAACACCTATTTTCTTGTGTTGTTAATTTTAGCCATTCTGACAGGTGTGAAGTGGTATCTCATCATAGTTTTGATTTGCAACTCCTTTATGCTGAATGATGTTGAGCATCTTTTCAAGTGTCTGTTGGGCATCTGACTGTTTTCTTTGGAAAAGTGTCTATTCATTACTTCTGCCATTTCTTCACTGGATTATTTGTTTTCTGGATGTTAAGTTTGGTAAGTTCTTTATAGATTTTGGATACTAACCTTTTATCTGATATGTAATTTGCAAATATCTTCTACCATAGGAGATTTTTTTATTGTTTCCTTCAATCAAAAGGAAACAAAATGTAGAAGATTTTTATCTTGATGAAGTTCCAATAATTCCTATTTGCTTTTGTTTCCCTTGCCTTCAGTTACACATCTGGTAAGTGTTGTTCCAGCTGAAGTCAAAGAAGTTGCTGCCTGTGTTCTCCTCTAGGATTTTGAAGGTTCCTGTCTCACATTTAGACCTTTCACCCAGTTTGAATTTATTTTTGTGTATGGTGTAAGAAAGTGGTTCACTTTCATTCTTCTGCATGTTGTTGTCCTGTATTTCCAACACCGTTTGTTGAAGAGACAGGCTTTTTCCCGTTGGATAAACTTTCCTGCTTTGTCAAAGATTAGTTGACCATATAATTGTGCTTCCTTTAGCATTCTAATAGGGTAGTGTAGTGGTAGTATCCCTTTGCTTTTGTATCTGGAGTATCTTAATTTCTCATTTATTTATTTTTGTTTTATAGTCAAGTTTCATGGTCTTTTTCTTTATAAAGCAGAGTCTGCGTGCTTTATATTCACGGTAACAATTTGAAGACAACACTGATAGACTTTCAGTTTCTTTGCTCGTTATTGATCTATTCAAATTTTATATTTTTGATTCAGTTTTGGGAAACTATATATTTATATATGTATATACAAATGTGTATATATGTATGTAATATATTTATGTATATATATTAAATATAAATGGAATTCATATATGCACATACACATATGTATGTATATATATACAAATATGTATATATATACACAAATATGTATATGTACATTAATATATATATACATATATAGTATATACAAGTGGAATTTGTCCATTTCATCCAGATTGTCCAATTTGTTGTCATAAGTTTTTAAATGTTTATTTATTTTGAGAGAGAGGCAGAGGGGAGATAGGCAGAAAGAGCAAGGGAGAGAATTGCAAGCAGGCTCCACACTGTCAATATAGAGCCTCATGCCAGGCCTGAACCCATGAACCAGGAGATCATGACCTGAGCCAAAATCCAGAATTGGACACTTAACCAACTGAGCCACCCAGGCACTCTGGGATAATTTTTAAATAATATTTAATATTCTCATGCATTTGCTTATATTTCTATGGTGTTGGCTGTTATTCCTCCTGTTTCATGAGTGATTTTGTTTATTGGAGTCCTTGCTCCTGTTCTTCCTCTTCCCTTCCCCTTCTTCTTTTTCCTTTCTTTTATGAGCTTGGCTAGAGGTGATTTTTTTTTACCTTTTCAAAGAACTAGCTCCTGTTTTCATTGATCTTTTCTACTTTTTTCCCCCTTTTTTTGGTTTCTATTTCATTTATTTCTACTCTAATCTTTATTATTTCCTTCCGTCTGCTCATTTATGGTTTTGTTATTCTTTTTCTAGCTTCCTGAGGTATATGGTTAGGTTGTTTGAGATTTTTTTTTTTAATGTTTTATTTATTTCTAGAAGAGAGAGAGAGAGAGACAGCGTGAGCAGGAGAGGGTCAGAGAGAGAGGGAGTCACAGAATGAAACAGGCTCCAGGCTCTGAGCTGGCAGTCAGCACAGAGCCCGACGCGGGGCCCGAACCCACGAACCGCGAGATCATGACCTAAGCGAAAGTCGGACGCTTAACCGACTAAGCCACCCAGGCGCCCCAGGTTGTTTGAGATTTTTGTTGCCTCTTGAGGTAAGACTAATTTGCTAGAAACCTCTCTCTTAGAACTGCAGTTATTACATCCCAAAGATTTTGCACCATTGTGTTTTCATTTTAATTTGTTTTCATGTAATGTTTTATTCTTCTATTTCTTGATTGACTCCCATCCACTGTATAGTAGTCTGTGATATAACCTTCATGTATTTGTGCTCCTTCCAGATTTTTTCTTGTGCTTGATAGTTTCATAGCATTGTGGTCAGAAAAGATACACAGTGTAACTTCAGTCCTTTGACTTTGTTGAGACTTGTTTTGTGGCCTAATGTCTGATCTGTTCTGGAGAATGTTCCATGTGCACTTAAAAAGAATGTGTATTCTGCTCTTTTAGGATGGAATATCCTGAATATATAGGTGTAGGAGCCAACCGTTCCAGTGTGTTATTCAAATCCACTATTTCCTTGTTGATTTTATTTGGATGATCTGTCCATCAATGTGAGTGGGGGTGTTAACTTCCTTTACTATTATTGTATCACTATTAATTAGTACATTTATGTTTGTTATTAACTACTTTATGTATTTGGATGCTCCGTATTAGGTTGGTAAGTATTGGTAATTGGCATACTTTCTTGTTGGATTGTCCCCTTTATTATTACATAGTTCCTCTTTTTCTCTTGTTGCAGTCTTTGTGTTCAGTTGTATTTTGTCTGATATAAATACTGCTACCTCAGCTTTCTTTTGACATCCATTTGCATGACAAATGCTACTCTATCTCCTCACTTTCAATCTGCAGGTATCTTCTGGTCTGAAATGATTCTCTTCTAGGGAGACCCATATACATGGGTCTTGGTTTTATACATTCTGTTATCCTATGTCTTTTGATTAGAGCATTTAATCAATTTAAACAATTATTGATGGGTATGTATTATCATTTTGTTATTTTTGTGGTTGTTTTTGTAGTATTTCTCTGATTATTCTCTTCCTCTCTCTTGTGGTATTGGCTTTCTTTGGTGATATACTTTGATTCATTTCTCTTTATTCTGTGCATGCCTATAACTGGTTTTTGGCTTACAGTTACCATTTGGTTTGTATATAACATCTTCTGAATATGGCATTCTATATTGATTGTTGCTTAAGTATGAACCCATTCTTTACTCCTTTCCCCTCATGTTTTGGATAAATGGTGTCATATTTTACAACACCCTCCCTTTTTAAAATAAATTCCTTGACTTGTTTGTACAAAAATACTTTTACTGCTTTTGTGCTTTTTACTTTTCATACTATCACTTTTGGTCTTTCCTTTAACTCAAAGAGTCCCCTTTAATATTTCTTGGAGGGCTGATTTAGCAGTCATGACCTCCTTTAACTATTGTTTGTCTATGAAATGCTTTATTTCTCCTTCTATCTTGAATAGAAGCCTTGTTGGATAGAATATTCTCAGTTGCAGATTTTTCCCTTTCAGCACTTTAAATATACCATGTTAACTGCCTTCTGACTTGAAAAATTTCTGCCAAAAAATCCACTAAGGACTTATGGAGTTTCCCTTGTATGTAATTATCTCTTCTCCTGCTTCTTTATTTTTGTCACTATTCTTATTTTGTCATTTTCATTACTGTGTGTCTTGGTGTGGACTTCCTTTGGTTGATTTTTTTGACGGGGGAGAGGGGTATCTCTGAACCTCCTGGATCTCGATATGTTTCCTTCCCCAGATTAGAGAAGTTTTCAGCTATTTTTTCCTCAAATACATTCTCTGCTCTTTTCTTTATCTTCTTCCTATGAGTCCTCATAATATGACTGTTGTTATACTTGATGGAGTCACTGAGTTCCCAAGACTGTTTTCAATATGCATTTTTTTCACTCATTTGCTCACTTTGATTATTTTACATTACTCTGTAATCTAAGTTGTTAATTCATTCCTCTACTTCCTCTACCCTGCCATTTATTCTACGTAGTGTATGTGTGTGTGTATGAATTTAGCAAATTTAAAAAATATTTTAATGTTTATTTATTTTTGAGGAGAGAGAGAGAGTGTGTGTGAGTGGGGCGGGGCTGAGTCAGAGGGAGACACAGAATGTGAAGCAGGCTCCAGATCTGAGCTGTCAGCACAGAGCCCCATGAGGGACTCAAACTCACAAACCATGAGATGATGACCTGAGCCAAATTCGGGCTCTTAACCGACTGAGCCACCAAGGCTCCCCTACCTAATATATTTTTAATACCATTTATTGTGTTCTTCTTCTCTGATTGGTTCTTTTTTCTTCTTCTTTTTATTTGCCCCTTTGTTAAGGGTCTTACTGATGTCCTCTACCCTTTTCTTAAATTCAATGAGTACCTTTATGACCATTAAATAATGCATCAGGTATATTACTAAATCTTCTGCTTAGGTGTTTTTTTTTTTTTTTTCCTTTCCCTGTGCTTTGATCCTGTTTTTTTATTTGGGTGATATCCCTCTGGATCCTCATTTTGTCTAAGCCTCTATGTCTGTTTCTCTGTGTTAGGAAAGTCAGCTACATCGCTTGATCTTGGAAGTAATGGCCTTATGAAAAACAGGTCTGGTAGTGCTCTACAGTGAAGTGTATCCCCTTTCCCAGCGCCTGGCACTTCAGGGAGTATCTCCTATGTGTTCTTCATGTAATCTTTTCCCTTCAGTCCAGTTGTATGGAGAAGCTCTCTGTGCCTATTGTGGGTTTGGTCCCTGGCTAGATGAAGCAGGTTTTAACAAGGGGTGTGCTCTCTTGTGAATATAACCTCCCACCACTGCTGCTGAAACTAAAGCCCTGAAAAATGTACAGGTCAGGAGACAAAGTGTTGGTGAAGGTTTGTGCTGGTCTTCTCAGATAGAGGTCTTCAGTGCCAGGACTGAAGCAATTGTAACTGGCAGGGGTAGATCTTTGAATCGTAGGGCTTCACGTAAGAAAATTTGGTAGGAAGTGTCAGCCCTGTGCTGCTGATTACTGCAGGTGGTGGCTATGTGATTATGCTGGGGGGTGGGGGGGGGGATGTCATCTATTAGCTCCTTCAATCCTATAGAGGCTCCTTCAATCCTATAGAGTCTCCTGGTGACCCCTGCCTCTAACAGCCAGTTCCGAGATCAGTAAACAATCTCCCTCCCTTCTGCTCCAGGCATTTTTCAAACTGCTGCTTCCTCACTGTGCCTCCTTTGGCTGTTTGTTCTGCTGTCTGTTTAGGGGCTGGAACATTGCTTACAGATACCCCCAAGGCTCTCCCAGAGCCAAGCCCACTTATTTTTTAAATTCCAAGTTTTAAGTCTTCCTGGTTGTGAGGGCTCACAGAATTCAGCCCCTCTTGCTTTTAAAGCCAAACATTATGGGGATTTGTCTTCCCCATGTGGGCTCCCTAGTAGGATCGTCTGTTTCTGTGCCCTTCTCTGTGCCACTGGCTCCCTTTTCACCCCAGATGGCCATGGTCCATTTTGCTCCCAAACTGCATCTCCACCTTCCCACCTTCTTGATGTGGTTTCTTCTCTATCTTTAGTTGTGGAGTTTGATTTGCCAGTTTTGGGGTCATTTTTTTCTGGATTTTGCTAGTGTGAGTGTTATCTAGGTATACCAGTGGGACCAAGGGAGCTTAGGGTCCTCCTATTCTGCCCCTCTTCTCATGCAGCATTGAAGATTTTTTAATAAGAAAAATTATCACCAGAAATATGATATCTACAATTAATCATTACGCTGAACCAGGACATGAAGCAAAACCAAGCATCACCTAGTGATCTGGAATCCAGGAATTTACAGAGGTGGATATGGGACATATTTGTCAGAGGTGAATAAAATGCATTAGGGAAATTTAAAAGTAATGAAAAGGAAAACAAAGAAGAATGGTAGAAAAGTGATCTATTTCCACTATTGGCTGAAATTATAAAAATAATTGAAAAATTTTAGGGGTGCCTGGATGGCTCAGTTGGTTAAGCAGCCGACTTCAGCTCAGGTCATGATCTTGCAGTTTATGAGTTGGAGCCCCGCGTCAGGCTCTGTGTTGACAGCTCAGAGCCCGGAGCCTGCTTCAGATCTGTCTCTCCTTTTCTCTCTGCCCTTCCCCTGCTCAAGCTTTGTTTCTCTGTCTCTGTCTCTCAAAAATAAATAAACTTAAAAAATCTCCATGCTTTAAAAAGATAATAATTGAAAATTGTATAAACTGCTGAATATTTTATTCAGTATATGTTTTAAAATTGATCTAATATATTTGTAGGCTACCTTTTGTAAGAAGTTTTCTATCACATTGAAAATAAGCTATTAGAAAACATCCTAAGCAAATACATATGAAATAATCCTTTGAGGAATTATGAAGAGGTAAGAAGGAAATATAAAACTACATAAAAATTTCAGATCATTAGTCTGAAGGTAGAGGCCACACTTCTATGCCTAAAGTCAGGCTTTTAAATTTGCTTTTGCTGCAACTTTGTTATGGATAACCTTTTGTTCTTAATTGAATCTATAAAGATTTTAGAAACAATATTGTAAAAATGATTTATCAAAATAATTTGATAGCTATATATATTAAAAATTAAATACATAATGCATTTTAAGATCTCATCCTCTACATAAATAAAACTATTTTTAATTTTAGCTCATTCTTTCCTCTGTTTTTGTTGGTACATAAGGTATTTTCACCATTGAATAAAATGTAATCTTTGATTTGGAAAAATCCTATGAAAACAGACAACTCTGCTGAGTTCTGTTGGGATAGCATTTGCTTATGAGAAAATAGCCAGACCCTCTTAACACTTCATAATAGCAGTAATCTCCTCTGCAATGGTGGCCATTAAGCTTGTGAAAGTGTGTACCATAAATATCACTAACTGGGAAAGACTGCATCTTGAAGCTCTTAATGTTTAAATCAATAGTAGTAATATAAATGTTTTTATGATTGAAAAATTTAATTCAAACTATAGTGCCTGTATGATTCATAATAAAAAATAAGTACATAGTCAACCTAGAAGTACCTCAGAGTGAACATTTCAAAAGTATGCCTAGAGTTCAAATTAAAATTGTAATTATCATTTTCAGCGACAGGCAGGAAGGATGAGAGAATATTAGCCATTGCTTTCTTCACTTGTCATTAATAAGCATTATGCTTTTCAAAATTTGAATAGACCCAAGGAGAGTACAATAAAGTGTATTTTATTTCATTTTAAAGTGAAAGTAAAACCATCTCATTAGGAAAATCATGTTATAATGACTAGAGAACGACTGTGCCTACATAAGTTTATTGGGAGCAAAGGCTATCCTTAATAGACACAAAGTAAGTACATTACTGGAGTGATGAATTTTCTGTCATACATTTTAAATTACATCCAATGTTGTCACTAAAAAAGATACTACTTCAAGTCATTCACTAACTGTAAGTATCAAAAGTTCTTGGAATAAAGACTCCTAGAAAGAAAGATGTTCAAGATTATATGAGCATTACCGTAGAATGATATAGCTAAAAGAAATATGAGGGATATTCTATTTTTATTGTCATCACTTTTACCAATGTTCACTTCTGCCTGTGAAGGGACGTAAGTATTTTTGGGAAAACTATTTTTTTAATTTTTGTTTTTGGACAAAACCTCCTTGGAAGGCATCCTGATATTTATTATAATGTCATTAAGTATGAGGATAATTCCTAAGTAATTGTCCCATTATTTATATGCAAAGTTTATAACAGAGTCTTCCACCTGATCAAAATTTTTCTGTCAATGAGGAGAAAGATGAATCCAATTTACTTTTAGGCATTTAATTTTCACCTAACTCAATATAAATATTTTCCCCTCTGCTTCACTGAGGTATAATTGACAAATAAATTGTAAGATATGTCAAGTGTACAAGGTGATGAATTGATATATGTATACATTGTGAAAGGATTTCCCCCAATGAGTTAATTAACAGATCCATCACTTCATATGCTTATATCTATCTATCATCAGTGAGAACACTTAACTTTAACTCACAGCAATTTTCTTTTTGTTAGTAAATCTTCTGATACTTTATTATTTTTTATTTTAATTCCACTGTGGGTAACATACAGTGCTATATTAGTTTTACATGTACAATATAGTGATTCAACTCTTCCATATATCGCTGCTCATCAAGGTAAGTGTAGTCTTAATTGCCATCACCTATTTCAACCCATCCTCGCTTCTACCTCTTCTCAGGTAACCATCTGTTTGTTCTCTATACTTAAGAGTCTGTTTTTTGTGGGTTGTTTTTTGTTTTTTTCCTTTGTTTGTTTTGATTCTTAAATTCTACACATGAGTGACATCATTTGGTGTTTGTTTTCTTTGATTGGTTTAGTTAGCATTATACTCTCTAGATTCATCCAATTTGTTACAAATGACAAGATATATTTCTTTTAAAAAAAATATTTATTCAATTTTGAGAGAGAATGAGCAGGGGAAGGGCACAGAGGGACTAAGGATGCAAAGTGAGCTCTTTGCTGACAGAAATGAGCCTGATAGGGGTGGGGGGAGGCATAAGCTCATGAACTGTAATATAGTGACCTGAGCTGAAGTTGGACACTCAACTGCCTGAGCCACCCAGGTGTTCCAGATTTAATTCTTTTTTAAGGCTGAATAATATTTCATACACATACATACACACATGCACACACATCCCCTAAATCTTCTTTACCCATTCATCCATTGATGGACATTTGGGCTGCTTCCATAGTTTGGCTATTATAAATAATGCTTCAATAAACATATGGGTACATATATCCTTTAAATTAGCATGTTTTTTGCCTATTTTGAGCAAATACCTAGTAATGCAGTTATTGGATAATAGGGTAGTTCTATTTTTAGTTTTTTGAGGAAACCCCATATTGTCATCCACAGGGGCTTTACCCTTTTGCATTTCTACCAACAGTACAAGAGGGTTCCTTTTTTTCCACAACCTCACCAACACTTGTTTGAGTTTTTGATTTTAGGCATCCTGACAGGTGTGAGGTCATAGCTCACTGTGATTTTGATTTGCATGTCCCTGAGGATGAGTGATGTTGGGTATCCTTTCATGTGTGTGTTGGTTATCTGTATGTCTTCTGTGCATTTTTAAAATTGGACTATTTGGAGGTTTATTTGGTGTTGAGTTATATAAGTACCTTATAGGTTTTGGGTACTAACCCTTTGGATGTGTCATTTGCAAATATCGTTTCCCGTTCATTAGGGTGCCTCTTAGTTTTGTTGACTGTTTCCTTCACTGTTCAGAAGCTTTGTATTTTGATGTAGTCCCAGTAGTTTGGTTTTGGCTTTTAATTCCCTTCCCTCAGGGAACATATCTAGAAAAATGTTGCTATGGCTGATGCCAGAGAAATTACTGCGTGTGCTCTTTTCTAGCATTTTTATAGTTTCAGGTCCAATATTTAGGTCTTTGATCCATTTTATGTTATGTTTGTGTATGGTCTAGGAAAGGGGTCCAGTTTCATTCTTTTGCATATGGCTGTCTACTTTTTCCATTTTTCCACGGTACCATTTGTTGAAGAGATTGTCTTTTTCGCATTGTATATTCATTCCTCCTTTGTTGAATATTAATTGACCATATAATGATGGCTTTATATATAGGTTTTCTGTTCTATTCCACTGATGTGTCTATTTTTGTGCCTGTACCATAGGGTTTTAATTACTACCACTTTGTAATATTACTTGAAGTCTGGAATTGTGATACCTCCAGTTTTGTTTTTTTTTCTTCAATATTGCTTTGGCAATTTAGGGACTTTTGTGGTTCCATGCAACTTTTAGGATTGTTTGTTCTAGTTCTGTGAGAAATATTGTTGGTATCTTGATTGAGAATGCCTTAAATCTGTAGATTGCTTTGGGTATGATGGACACTTTAATAGTATTTCTTCTTCCAATCCATGAGCAAGGAATGCCTTCCCATTTGTGACATCTTCAGTTTCTTTAATCAATATTTTATGGTTTCCAGAGTACAAGTCTTTCACTGCTTTGGTTAAATTTATTTCTAGGTACTTTATTATTTTTGGTGCAACTTTAAATGGGATTGTGTTCTTAATTTCACTTAAATAATTTTTAAATTTATTTTTGAGTGAGAAAGAGAGAGAGTGCAAGCAGGGGATGGGCAGAGAGAGAGGGAGACACAGAATCTGAAGCAGGCTCCAGCCTCGGAGCTGTCAGCACAGTGTCTGATGACGGGCTCAAACTCATGAATTGCGAGATCATGACCTGAGCCGAAGTCATACGCCTATCAGACTGAGCCACCCAGATGCCCCTTAATTTCACTTCTCAATGCTTCATTTTCATGTATAGATATACAATGGATATATGTATATTGATTTCATATCCTGTGACTTTACAACGTTCATTTATTCATTGTAGCAGATTTTTGATGGACTTGTAGGGTTTTTTATATATAGTATCATGCCATCTGCAAATATTGAAAAATTTACCTCTTCCTTACAGATTTGGATGTATTCTTTTTGTGGTCTGATTGTTACGGTGAGGACTTCTAGTACTGTTTGAATAAAAGTATTGAGAGTGGACATTTACTTGACCTTAGAAGAAATGTTCTCGTTTTTTCCCCACTGAGTATTTTTTTTCCTGTAAGTGTTTCATATAAGGCCTTTATTATTTTGAGGTATGTTGTGTCTAAATCTACTTCATTGAGGGATTATATCATGAATGGATGTTGCACTTTTTCAAATGTTTTTTATGCATCTATTGAAATGTTCAAATGGTTTTTATCTTTTCTGTTATTGATATGATGTATCATGCTGATTGATAGGTGAAATACCAATTCACTCTTCTATCTCAGGAATAAATCCCTCTTGACCATGGTGAATGATTTTTTAATGTATTGTTGGATTCAATTTGCTAATATTTTGTGGAGGATTTTTGCATGTATGTTTATCAGAGATACTGGCCTGTTCTCTTTTCTTGTAGTGTCTTTATCTGGTTTTGGAAATCAGGGTGATATTGGTCTCATAGAATGAAGTTGGAAGTTTTCCTTCCTGTTCTATTTTTTGGAATAGTTTTGAGAAAAATAGCTATTAACTCTTCTTTCTATGTTTGCTAAAACTTGCCTGTAAAGCTGCCTGGTCCTGAACTTATGTCAGAATTTTTTTGATTACTGATTCACTTTCATTGCTGGTACTCAGTCTGTTCAAACTTTTATTTCCTCCTGATTCAGTTTTGAGAGGTTCTATGTTTCTTGGAATTCCCATTTCTTTGAGGTTGTCCAGTTGGTTGGTATGTAGTTTTTCATAATATTCTGTTATAATTGTTTTTATTTCTGTGGTATTGGTTTTTATTTCTACTCTTTCATTTGTGGTATTGTGTATTTCTCTCTCTGATAAGTCTGGCTAGAGGCTTATCAATTTTATTGATTTTTTTCAAAGAACCTGCTCCTGGTTTCATTTTTTTTTTTTTTTTTTAGTTTATATTTCATTTATCTACTCTATTATTTCCTTCTTTCTGCTGTTTTTGGATTTTGTTCTTTTTAGCTCCTTTAGGTGTAAGATTAGGTTGTTTATTTGAGATTTTTGTTGCTTCTTGAGGCAGACCTGTTTTACTAGAAACTGCCCTCTCAGAACTGCTTTTGCTGCATCCCAAAGTATTTTGCACCATGGTGTTTTCACTTTCATTTGTTTTCATGTGATTTTTATTTCTTCTTTGATTTTCTGGTTGACACATTCATTGTTTAATAGCAAGTTATTTAACCTCCATGTATTTTGCTCTTTCCAGATGGTTTCTTGTGATTGATACCTAGTTTCATAGCCTTGTGTTCAGAAAGGATGCAAGGTATTATTTCAGTCCTTTGAATCTGTTGAGACTTGTTTTGTGGCCTGATATGTTATCTGTTCTGGAGAATGTTCCACATGCACTTGAAAAGAATGTGTGTTTTGCTGTTTGAGAATAAGATGTACAGGTGTTAGATCCATCTGCTCCAGATTGTCATTCAAAGCCACTATTACTGGGGTGCCTGGGTGGCTGAGTTGGTTAAGATCAGATTCTTAATTTTAGCTTGAGTCATGAGAGTAAGCCCTGTGTTGGGCTCTGTGGTGGGTGTAGAGTCTGCTTGAGATTTCCCTTCTCTCTCTTTTGCTGTCCCTTTCCTCTGCTCAAGCTCTCTCTAAAATTAAAAAAAAATAAGCCATCATTACCTGTTAATTTTCCGTTTGCAAGATCTGTCCTTAGATGTAAGTGCAGTGTTAACATCCCCTACTATTATTTACTATTGATTAATTGATTTATGTTTTTATTAACTGTTTTAAATATTTATGTGCTCATGTGCTGAATTCATAAATATTTGCTCTTGGTATACTTTCTGGTTGGATTGTCTCCTTTCTTATTGTATATTGTTCATCTTGGTCTCTTGTTACAGTCTTTGTTTTATAGTCTATTTTGTGTCTTTAGATCTGAAATGAATCTCTTATAGGGTATATATAGATGGGTCTTTTTTTTAATACATCCCATCACTCTCTTTTGATTGGAGAATTAAATCTATTTAAATTCAAATTAGCTATTAATAGGTATCTATTTTTAGCATTTTGTTGTTTCGTGGCTGTTTCTATAATTTCTCTCTGATCCTTTCTTTTCTTACCGCCTTCTCTCATGGTTTTATGTCCTTCTTTAGGAATATACTTGGATCTCTTTCTTTTTATTTTTGGCATATCTATAACTGGTTTTGATTTGTGGATTCCATTAGGTTTATAGATATATCATCTTCTGCATATAATAATGTATATTAATTTCATGGCTACTTAACTTTGAATTCATTATAAAAGCATTAAATTTTTATCCCCCTCCACCCAACATTTTAGGTATACACTGTCATACCTTATTTCCTTTTATTTTGGAATCTCTTGAATGATTTTTATAGAAACACTTAATTTTATTGCTTTTGTCTATCCTAGTTTTCTTATTCCTACTTAGGGTCTTTTTCTTTCCACTCATAGAGTCTCCACTAACATTTCTTGTAGGGCTGGCTTAATGATCATTAATTCCTTTAACTTTTTCAGGGAAACCTATCTTTCTATTGTGATAATCTTGCTGTTTAGAGTATTCTTCACTGCAGGCTTTTTTCTTTCAGCAGTTTAAACATATCATGCCACTCCCTTCTGGTCTTCATACTTTCTGCTGAAAAAACTTATAGCCTTATGGAGCTTCCTTTGTATGTAGCTGTTTTCTTTTGCTGCTTTTAACATTCTTTATCACTGGGTTTTTGTTTGTTTGTTTGTTTGCCATTTTCTTTAGCATGGGTCTTGCTATGGACCTCCTTGGGTTGACTTTGTTGGGGACTCTTGGTGCCTCCTGGATCTGGATTTATTCCCATCCTCAGATTAGGAAGTGTTCATCTATACTTTTTGCAGATAAATTTTCTTCTCCTTTTTCTCTCCCCTTCTGGGATCTCTATAATGTAAATGTGATTGCACTTGATTTTAGGACTAATTTCCTTTAATCTACTCCCAGGTTTTATTAATCTTTTTTCTTTGTCCTGTTCAGCTTGGCTACTTTCTATTATTCTCTCTTCCTTGTCACTGCTTGGTTATGCTACTTCTTCTAATCTACTATTTATTTCCTCTAGGATATTTTTAATTTTAGTTACTGAATTCTTCATCTCTGGTTTTTGTTTTAATGTTTTCCATCTCTTTGTTTATAGTCTCACTGAAATCCTCCACTCTTTTCTCAAGTCTAGTAATTTTCTTTATGACCATTGCTTTAAATTTTCTATCGGGCCATAGTAGTTACCTCTGTTTTCATTTAGGTCTCTTCTGTGATTTACTCTTGTTCTTTCATTTTGGACATATTCCTCAGTCTCTTCATTTTGTCTAAGTTTTTGTCAGTTCCTATGTGTTAGGAAAGTCAGCTACATCTTCTGCTCTTGCAAGTAAGGGCTTTATGAAGAAGAGGTCCTGTGGTGCCCTGTAGTGTAATGTCCGCTGGACATTACGTGTCCTACAGGACCTGGTCTGCTCTGTGTGTTGCATGCACACTACTGTTTGGGTGAGCCACATTTGTCTTCAGACCAGTCATCTGAAAATGGTTCTCTTTGCTTATTGTGGGCAGGGTTAGGTCCATAGAAGAGTGTGGGGATGGGGGATGCTTTTAGCAACCTATTGGGAATGGACATGATGTGCTATTTCCGGTAAGTATCCACGTATCCAGGCTGTGGAACAGGGGTGGGAAATGGTATCTGCCAGCCCTTTGGTTCTTGGAGAAATCTCCCAAAGATCCCTGCCTCTCCAACACAGGCTGACATTAATACACACATCTCCTTCCTCTATACCTCAGGCTTTTTAAAAGTGCTGCTTCTATGCTGTATCTTAGCAGGCCTGTTTGTTGTGATGTGTCTTTAAGGTTGGGACTCCACTTTTTCCTCCCTCCAGGCTCTCCCAGTGCTGAGCCCTCTGATTTTCAAAGTTCAGGTTCTCCAAGAACAAAAGGGCTGGCAAATGCCATTTTCCTCCCCTGTAGGTTGTAATAACTTGAGAAGTTGAATCCCTCTGTTTACAAATCCAAATGTTATGGGAAGTCATCTCCCAGTGTGGGTCTCCTGTCACTGGTGTAGGGTCTGTTCCTATCCATTCTCCATGCCAGCAGTGGCCCTCCCTCCTGCAGACAGTCTCACAGGTCTGACTTGGTTCCTATGTTTCTACCCACCCTATCATGTTCAGTGTGGCCACTTACCTACCTTTAACAATGGAGACTCTGTTCTGTCAGAATTTGGTTCATTTTCTGGATTATTTACATTGATGGGGTGTTTTCTAGTTGTATTCATGGAACAGTTGGAGTTAAGAAGTCTTATTTTTAAAAATTATAGCACAACATCAGCTACACGTTATCAGACCATATTTTGTCTATACTTACTTTCAGCGAATGATTACAGGTAGTACTTCATCTACTGTTGAGGCACAGTGTCCAAGGAAGGACATCAATATCCTTATTTATTACTTATTTAGTTATTACTAGAGTTTTAGAGTAGCAGTAGTAGTACTATTACTCTTAGAAATACTAGATTTGATTGTAGCAAATAATTGGCTTGTCAGAAAAATAAAGTAGGAATTACACTTAAGGGCCAGACCATTAAAGTTAAGTGTGCAAATTATGCAAATTTCCTTTAGAAATCCTGTGAGAACATGGGCTAAAAAATAATTAAATAAAAATTAGTTTATCTCAATTCATTTAAAATGAGGACAAAGTTACCTTAATTTGGGAAGTTAATGTAAACAGGTGTTGTAAAAAAAAATTGTACCAGTTACTTCTGTAGAATAATGTATTTTTAATGGAATTTTAAACAGTAGTTCATTAAAATTTTTAAAAAATGGTAGCTTAAGTTTAAACAGACCAAAATGATATTTTAAAAAACCACAAGATCTCATAGTCTGTAAATAGGGAGTAGCTCTCAACAACCAATGGGTTGTCCACTGTAACAAAAATATAGGATGACAGTTAAGTATGGACTTTATAGTTCAGGTTATACCTGTACCAACAACAGCCAAACAATATCAGCGGTGCCTGGGTGGCTCAGTCGGTTAAGCAAATGATTTTGGCTTAGGTCTTGATCTCACAGTTCATGGGATTGAGTCACATGTTGGGCTCTGTGCTGACAGTGTGGAGCTTGCTTGGAATTCTCTCCTTCTGCCCCTCTTCCACTTGCTCTCTCTCTAAATAATAATAAATTTAAAAAAAAATAAAAATAATCATCGATTAGCTGGATGTTCTGTATACTTTCTGGCAACACAGAAATCCTGTATGAAGGCCTTTTCTCATTATAAAACAAACAGCAGATACATGACTTTGTGCAGCATTGGAAATAACGTTAAAAACAGCAACAGTCACACAGAACAACCACATTTCTCAGCAAACAAGATGAATTAATCTTTGTGTCTTAAGCTTTTCTCACATATTCTACTAAAGAACCCAAATGGCAGAGAAGTTTCAATAACTCCATCTGTGGATTCATTGCTTTAAGTCACATACATCAAATTACAAAATTCTTTGACGTCTTGTTTCTTACTATAAAGACATTGTAATTCATACATATATGGGTTTATGTTACTATAAAAATAATGCTCTAAATTATTTATATCTGAATAAAACCAGTGGCCTGGCCAGAAGTGTCGTTTTTATCCTTAAGATTTTCCTTTGTCCTGGCACACTTGCAAGAACATCTATGTCCCAGTTAGTGAATTGCTGGTATAATCATGTAGCAAGACACAGAATTCTGGAAGTCGGCTTCAAGTAGACCCACTGTTTTTGTTGTTGTTGTTGTTGTTTGGTTTTCCAAGCCAACAATCTGGGAGCAAATTTTACCTGTTTTTCTATAGTTTTCATATCCTTGATCTTACTCATGATATTTACCATGTGGTTTTCACTCCTATATTCCCACCTCCTCATCATTTCTTGCCTAAATATCTTCAAAAGCATCTCAATGGTGACACTGCCTTACATTCCTTCTTGGTCCAATCCAACCTCCATACTACAACCAGAAATATTTCTATAAATGGAAGGTGTATTACTACATGACTGTATTTATTTCCTGCTTAAAATACTTCAGTGGCTTTCCTTTATTTGCATGTACATATTCCTTACATGAATTACAATTTCTGTCATAGTCAGAATGTAGTTCCTTTAGTCTTTTCCTCTTTTAGTTACATTTACTTGTCTTTGACCTGTTTCCTCTGTATGAACTCTTCCTTGATTTCATGAGAATGACCTGTTTGCATCTTCTATGGCTTCATTGAACTATGTATATAAGGTGTCGTGGAACTCTTCTTTTTTACTCTGTATTGAAATTATTCCTAAAATGTCTGTCACTCCTATTTGACCCAAAGACTTATAGAGTGGAATTTGTCTTTTAACTCAATATATACTTAGCATATGGTATTTTGAGTATATATATTCAATATATGCTGCCTAGAACACTTCAATCACTCAGAAAATGGTTGTGGGTTGACTATATGAGTGAACAGTCTGTGTTCTAGTTCTAGATCAAATAGTAACTGGGGAAATTATCTGGGGGAAAATATTCAACATACTTGAATCTTTGTTTCTGAGCCATAAGATGAGTGATAGAGCCAAGGGTGGTCAGTAAAATCTTCTTTACCCTGGTATTCTCAACTATATTTAAGTTTAGTACTACTATTTTTCTAACACATTGAATTTTTCTGAAATATAAATTTAATCAAGTGACGTATTTATTGTACATTTGCTTCCCTTGTGGCAGTTCCAAAAGTACAATGGGAAGACATGAATGAAGTATCACTGTTCAGGTGGCATAATGATCAGAGACCAGGCTCATTTATCATGCTTCAACTAGGCATTAAATTATGATAAAAATGCACTGAGACTTACTTCTGATTTCATTAAAATATAGTCCTATTCTCCTGGGGCAGGCATTTCAGTTCAGACTCCTCACTGCCGACCTTATAATATTAAAGGACAACAAAATGAGTCATGAATGATTAAAACAGAGTTACAAATAATTAGAACACCTGAATGTGAAATATGTTCATCATTATTTTGTTTTTAAGTAAACAAAAGCAGGTATAGATATTGATTTATTTGTTTTGATTAAGTGGTTATTATACACTTATATTATTCAAACATTTACTGTAACAAGGGATTATGACCTTAATAGTTTATGTCACAGAATGGATATAGCCATAAAACAAGCTATGTCAAGGCAGGGGTGCCTCAGTCAGTTGACCGTCTGACTTTGGCACAGGTCATGATCTCGTGGTTCATGGTTCACGGTTCATGAGTTCAAGCCCTGTGTCAGGCTCTGTGCTGACAGCTCAGAGCCTGGAACCTACTTTAGATTCTGTGTCTCCCTCTCTCTGCTCCTTCCTTCCCTCAAAAATAAAGCTTGGGGGAAACAAAACTATGTCAAGGCAGCACGATTAAGGTTTACCTGGCATCCTACACTTACTTACTCAGCCAGGAACATTGAAGAGAGAAAGGAACTTATGTTTTATATTCATTCAAATTCTCCACATCTATGAAGGCCCAAGTATGTGATGCATATTGTATATAATATCAGATATAGTACACAAATAGGATTCCATCTCAGACATTAGCAGTTGACAATCTAGAGTAATCCATAGACCACTGATAAGAATAGGCATAATGAATGTTTTGTACTGGGTTCCATGAGAAGTAACTTTTTCTTTTTGGACTTAATGAAAAATATTTAAAGTAACTTCTGTTTTCATGAAAACATTTGATTGGAGTCTTTTCAAGTATGCCAAGAACAGGCAAATGTAAAAAGAATTTCAAGTGCTTTTTGATCCTTTATCAGGTTTTGGTTGCTTTTGAGAGTTTAATGAAAGATCATGAACTCCAAAGAAAAATGCAAATTGCATCAATAAACATATTCTTGCATGCAGTTTGCACTCTGTACCAGAGATATAAATAAGCTCAATGACCCACTTTAACAGAGTGAGCAGTACTATAATGGAGGCGGGTCTCTACAAGGTTAAATTTCTCAATGAAATGGAATAAAGAACAATTATGACTGGTGCTGAATCCATACAGCTAGGATGGGTGAGCATGTCAATTGAATTTGGGTTAAACTAATTCATGGCAATTAATGGAAAGATATAATGGAGTCATTGTTTTTAAGGATATTAAGAAACACAAAAATTATATTTACTAACTTACAAAGATGCAATTATTTTTGTGAGCTGTACATTGACCACTATAACTCTTAGGCCACTTTATCAAAAATACTAAAATAGAGAAATAGCTTCACCTGCAATCCCAATTATAAGGGAGTCACATTCCCATAGCAACTCTCACCATTTACTAGGCATTGACACATTTTAGATGATATGATGCTGTTCCTTAAATATTTAATGGATATTAAGGCTGGTTAATAATTCTGAAAAATCACTACATGTCAGACTTGATTTATTCTCTTTCACTGAGAATGCCCTATAGAGATCTTAGCAAATCAGTTCCAGACTCAAGAGCTAGATAACACATAACTTTCCTAGATAACACGGGAATTTTCCCAAAGCTTCAGACAGATAACATTGTTCACTTCTCTAAGCTCCCACAGACTCAAGTCACACAATCACAGTATAATTCATTCTACTTGAGTTCTGTAGTCAATATCTTCTCCTAGATTATGACTCCATTAGGGCAGGAACAGAGTCTCATTCATCTATGTTACTTCGGCCACAATGCTTGTCAAGGAGGTAAGCACTCACACTGGTTTGCTGAATCAAAACACATTACTTAATTTAATAGCTTTCCTCTCCAAATGTAAGCACATTATCAGTAGCTGTTAAGGATATGTACCCTTTCTTATTAAATTATAGGAAGCTTTATCAACACAGAAGCCATGTTTATCTTCACCGTTGAACACCCAACACTGGTCCTGGTGCCTAGTACATTGCAGGTGATCAATAAGTAACTTCTGAATGAATATTGAACAAATTAACTCAAAGGAGCATGAAGAATACCTCAGGAATGTATTACTCAAAGCAAACATTATTTAAAATGTTGTAAATAAGAGTAAGATTTTTCTTTCAGTCTACAGAGCTCTACAGTCATTTATTTATCCTGTAGGCAGGGTCTGGGGATACAAGAAATCCACCCTCCACTCCTTTTCATCACAGCCATTACAGAACAAGAAGGGAGGAAGCAATGTTCTTTTGGTGAAGAGAACCAGAAGCTCTTTAAGAACTAGAGATGAAAAGTGCAGAGAGTTCCAAAAAGTAGATATCTGAAACTACTACTTACTGCTACCCATAGACACTGGACTCTTTGAAGTACAGTATATTCTCGTATTTCTCAGCTTGAAAATTAAGTGAAATATAATTACCATCCTCTACCCCCAGCCATCTTTCACTTTCCCCTGCCAGTCTTTACCAAAGTGTCAGCAGGGACTTTCCTAATTGTCCTGCCCCCTGCACTGTCTACTCTCCTCCCCTGCTTCCAAGGCATTTACTGCCATTTGAAAAGCTATATATTGTGCTCACTTGTTCAGTGTCTGTCTCCTTTCCCAGTACAATGAAAGCTCTTGGAAGGCAGGCCAATTTTCTAGACTGGACTGACTGACTAACCAACTGAATAAATGAATGAATAAAGGCAGAGACTATGCTGCATTCATTCTTCACACCCCTGTCAATCCACAAAGCAGCTTTCTAGATGTTTTAAACATGCAAACCTTTCTAGGTCACTCACTTATTTCAACCTGTTTGTCCTTCCTGTGCTTGAAAGATGAGGTATAAACTTCAAAACTTGGACTACTAAAATGTCTGTAAAATTTGGCTTCAGGTTCCCCTTCTAAGCTTTAGTATAGACTCTCCACTCTGCTTTCCAGCACCAACAACATGCTTCTTTCAGTTCCTGGAAAAAAAAAAAAAAAAAAAGAAGAAAGAAAAAAAAACTTTCCTTTTCAAGAACACTTCTCCCCACCTTCCTCTCTTCCGGGAGTTAATTCAGGCTTCAGATCTCCACTTAGACACTCAGAAAGAGAGCCCATGTGTGGGCATATACATTGTCCAATTTTTCTCCAAAGAGATATTATAATTCTAAAAGCACTGTTTCTCCAAGAACGTCTAATGTCTTGTTAAAATTTATTCCTGTCTACTTTGTATTTCCTGCAAGTGTTGTAAATAATAGATTTTTTTCAAAATTATATTTTCTAATTATGTGTGTTTCTTGTTTTCTTGGTGGAAATTTACTCTACCATGTATTTATTTTTGTTTATCATCACTGTATTAGTTCTCTTTTAATTTCATTTTCTTTCCATCATGTTAAGTGTACTCTTTAATTCCCATTCACTATTTCCCCAATCTGCCTACCCACCTCCCCTCTGGAAGCCATTAGTTTGTCCTGGATAGTTAAGAGTGTGCTCTTGGCTTGTGTCTTTCTCTTTTTTTCCTTTTGCTCATTTGTTTTATTTCTTAAATTCCACATATAAGTGAGATCATATGTATTTATTTGTCTTTGTGTGACTGACATTTCACTTAGCGTTATACACTGTAGCTCCATCACATTGTTGTAAATGGCAAGATTTCATTCTTTTTATGGCTGAATAGTATTCTATTGTATACAGAATATTGTGTGTGTATATATATATATAATAAACATACAATGTATATACATTATATATACACACCCAATAAAAGCATACACACACATACACACACACACACATACCACATCTTCCTTACACATTCATGGTATGGTTATTGTAACTAATGCTGCAGTAAACATAGCAGTACATGTATCCATTTGATTGGTGTCTTTGTATTTTTAGGCTAAATAACCAGTACTGTATTTCTGTATCATAGGGTAGTTCTATTTTTAATTTTTTAAAATTAAAATCTCCATACTGTTTTCCACAGTTGATGTACCAGTTTGCATTCCCACCAACAGTGCAATAATATTCCTTTTTCTCTACATACTCACCAACACTTGTTCCTTATGTTTTTGATTTTAGCCATTCTGAAAGGTGTGAAATTGATATCTCATTGTAGTTTTGATTTGTATTTTCCAGAGGATGAATGAGGTTAAGCATCTTTTCATGTGTGTGTGTTGGCCATCTGTAGGTCTTTGGAGAAATGTCTATCATGTCTTCTGTCCATTTTTTAATTGGAGTATTTGTTTTTTGGATATTGAATTGTATATCTAGAAAAAATGTTGCTCAGGCCTATGTCAGAGAGATTACTGCCTGTGCTCTCTTCAAGGATTTTTAAGGTTTCAGGTCCCATATTAGGTCTTTAATCCATTTTGAGTTTATTTTTGTGTATGGTCTAGGAAAGGGGTCTAATTTCATTCTTTTGCATGTGGCTGTCTACTTTTTCCATTTTTCCCAGCATCATTTGTTGAAGAGACTGTCTTTTTCCCATTGTATATTCATTCCTCCTTTGTTGAATGTTAATTGACTATATAATGATAGTGTTATTTCTAGGTTTTCTGTTGTATTCTACTGATGCATGTGTCTATTTTTGTGTCTATACCATAGTATTTTAATTACCATTGCTTTGTAGTATAACTTGAAGTCTGGAATTGTGATACTTCCAGTTTTGTTTTTCTTTTTCAGAATTGTTTTGGTAATTTAGGGTTTTTTGTGGTTCCTTACAAATTTTAGGTTGTTTTAGTTCTGTGAGAAATGCTGTTGGTATTTTGATAGGGATTGCATTAAATCTGTAGATTGCTTTGGGTATGGTGAACATTTTTATAACATTATTCTTCCAATCATTGAACATGGAATGTCTTTCCATTTGTTTGTGTCGTCTTGAATTTCTTTCATCAGTGTTTTATAGGTTTTAGAATATAGGTCTTTCAATTCTTTGGTTAAATTTATTTCAAGGTACTTTATTATTTTTGGTGTAATTATAAATGGGATTCATTTCTTAATTTCACTTTGTGATGCTTCAAAATTAATGTGTAGGAGTAAAATAGAGTTCTGTACAGTGATTTTTGTATACTCTGACTTCACCGGATTAATTTTTCAGTACTAGTAGTTTTTTTGGTGGAGTGTTTAGGGTTTTCTATATATACTATCATGTTATCTGCAAATAGTGAGAGTTTTATCTCTTCCTTACCAATTTGGATGCCTTATAATTCTCTATGTTCGCTAATTGCTATGACTAGGACTTCGGTATCCAGTTAATGAAAGTGGTGAGAATGGACATGATTCTGGCTGTGATTTTTTTCATATACGGCCTTTATTAGGTTGAGGTATGTTCTCTCTAGACCTACTTTGTAGAGGGCTTTTATCATGGGTGGATGTTGTACCAAGCCAAATGCTTTTTCTGCATCTATTGAAATTATTATATGGTTTTTATCCTTTATCTTATTGATGTGATGTATCATGTTGATTGTTAGTATTGAACCACACTTGCATCCTGGGAATACATCCCACTTGATTGTGGTGTATGATTTTATTTATTTTTTATTTTTTACTATTTCTTTAATGTTTCAGGTTTTTATTTAAATTCTAGTTAGTTAACATATAGTGTAATGTTAGTTTAAGGAGTAGAATCTAGTGATTAATTGCTTAATCTAAAACCTAGAGTTCATCTCAAGTGCCCTCTTTAATACCCATCACCCATTCAGCCCATTGCCCTTCCTACCTCCCTTCCTGGTATATGATTTTTTAAGTATATTATTGGATTTTGTTTGATAACATTTTGTTGTGGATTTTTGCATCTATAGTCCTAAGAGACTTTGGCCCATAATTCTCTTTTTTGTAGTGTCTTTGTCTGGCTTTGGTCAGGATAATGCTGCTTTCATAAAATGAATTTGGAAGCTTTCTCTTTTTTAAATAAATTTTGGAAGAGTTTTAAGAAGGATAGATATTAACTCTTTTTAAAATATTTCTTGGAATTCACCCGTGAAGCTGTCTGGTCCTGGACTTTTATTTTGGGTGGGGGGATTATTATTATTATTGATTTTATTTCATTGCTGGTAATCAGTCTGTTCAAATCCCCATTTGTGCTTTAGTTTTGGTAAGTTATATGTTTCTAGTAATTTCTCCATTTCTTCTAAGTTGTCCAATTTGTTGGTATGTAAATTTTCATAATATTCTGTTGCAAATGTTTGTATTGCATTGATGTTTGTACTTATTTTTCCTCTTTCATTTGTGATTTTTATCTGAGTTCTTTCTCTCTCTCTCTTTTATTAATCTGGCTAGCAGTTTATCAATTTTGTTGATCTTTACAAAGAACCAGCTCCAGCTTTCATTAATCTGTTGTATTGTTTTTTAGTTTCTATATCAATTCTGTTCTGATATTTATTATTTTCTTTCTTTTGCTGGACTTGAGTTTTATTTGTTGTTTTTTTCTTTTTCCTAGCTCCTTTTGGTTTAAGTCTAGGTTGAGAATTTTCTTGCTTCTTGAGCTAGGGCTGTTTTGCCAAAACCTTCTGTCATAGAACCACTTTTGCTGTATCCCAAAGAATTTGAATCCTTGTGTTCTCATGTAATATTTTATTTCTTCTTTGATTTCTTGGTTGACCGATTCATTGCTGAGTAGCATATTATGTGCTCCATTTATTTGAGATCTTTCCAGATTTTTTCTTGTGGTTGGTTTTTAGGTTTATTTTGTTGTGGTTAGAAAAGATGCCTAGTATGACTCTGAATGAATTTGTTGAGACTTATTTTGTGGGCTAGTATGTGATATATTCTGGAGAATGTTTCATGAGCATGTGAAAAGAATATGTGTTCTGCTGCTTTAGGATGGAATATTCTCAATATACATGGGTTAGAGCTATCTGGTCCAGTGTGTCATTCAAAGCCACTATTTTTTGTTGATATTCTGTTTGGATGTTTTGAATAAAGAGAAAGGAATCCAAGTATATCACTAAAGAAAACCAACAAACCATAAAGAGAGCAAGAGGATCAGTGAACATCTATAGAAACAACTGCAAAGCAAATAACAAAATGCAATAAATACATATCTATCAATAAGTACTTTGAATTTAAATGTACTAAATGCTCAAAAACCACAGGGATGACAAAGTGTATAAAACAAAGACCCATCTATATGCTTCCTACAAGAGACTCATTTCAGACCAAAGACACCAGAAGATTGAAAGGGAGGGGATAGAGAAACATTTATCATCAAATTAATGTCAAAAGAAAGCTGCAGTAGCAATACTTAAAATGAACAAAATAGATTTCAAAACAAAGACTGTAACAGGAGACAAAAAAGGACACTATATAATAATAAAGGGTACAGGCCATCACTGTACTAGGTTTCTATTGATACTGTACCAAATTACCACAGATTTAGTATCTTAAAACAGCACAATTTTATTATTCTACAGTCCTCGAGAGGTCCTCCTGAACTAAAATCAAGGTCTTGGCAGGACCATATTGCTTTCTGAGGGTTTTACATTTGACTGCCATTTCCAGTTTCCAGAAGCCAATTGCATTCCTTGGCTCATGGTAACTTCTTCCATCTTAAAAGATAGTGATAGAGGGTTAAGTCCTCTTCATGCTGCCATTATGGTTTCTTTTCAACCTGTTTGGGTGCCTGAGCTTAAGCAATCATGCAGTTACATTGGGTCTACCTGGATAATAAGGTTTCTAAAATCTGTTATTCTCCATCTAGCTTGAAAGCTACATATTTTATTCTTGTTCTTTTGACAATTACACTTAAAATTTTATTATCACTACTTAATTTTATGTAGTCAAAAATTAATCAATAAAAAGATTCTCTTTCTCAATATGATATGATATGATATTTCTACCTTGTATTCCAAACATTCGCTATTATTATTACTAACATATTTTTAGGCAATACTTATTTTAAATTTATCCAAGTCACTACTTTCATCACTACTTCTTGGATTTCACTCCACTCTTCAAAGTTTAATTTTCTTTTTCCTTATATATTATTTTGTTTTCTGCATTGAGGGTCTGTTAAAAGATCAAATTTAGTCTAAATATATCTATATTTAACCTATACTATTAACGTTTTAAAAGGTTTAGCTGACTGCCATTTTCTTGAACTACATTATCATCTGGATGTTATTATTGTTGTAAATAACTAGATGTCAGTGTCGTGGTTATTGATTGTTGTAAGTTTTACTTTATTTTTTATTGCTTTGAGGAATGTATCTTTATATATGTTGTCTTGCTTCACCACGTGCTATTTGGCCTCTATAATGCTCAACTTGTGTCCTGATTTTGAGGATTTAAGACTTTTTATAATTCTGGAAAATGCTTTGCCAATTTGTCTTTTAATATTGCCTCTCCTCCACTTTTCCTCATCATGGGTTATGTAAACATTATCAAGGATAACTAACCTCAACTTTTCCTTTATTTCTCTTAATCTCTCTTTTGAATTTTCAACACATCTTTTATTTGGATTTTTTTTTTTTGCAGTTTCTTTAAACTAATTCTAACTTCAATTCTTCCTAATATAATTCTTATTTAATTTCTTTAAAATTCTTATTTTAATTTCTTTAAATTTAAAGTTGTGTTGTATATTTGTATGTTCTTTAACATAATGTTTTATTTTAATATTGAGGTCCTTTTAGTTTAGTTAAATATTTAAAAATGCTGCTATATAGCTTTATCATTCTTATACAGTTTGAATTGGCATTACCTACAGTAATTTTCAGGCCAACATGAATTTTAGTCATGTCTCGTAGATTTTTTACATTTGCCTTGATCTCATCAAACCAAGGACCACTGATTACTATATTTGATGCAATTGAGCTAACATGTAGTATAATCTGTATGGAAGTAACCAGACTCAAATGAGGGCAAGTTAGATTGGCTTAATAAAAAGAAAGAAAAAAAACATCAAAGCCTATAAGTTTAAAGTTATAGTTCTCTGGAGATATACCTAATTTTTCATTTGAAAATTGCTGATCCTAGATCTACTTCTCATGTTTTTAATGGCCTCTAATACTTTCAATTTGAATAAAACATAGTAGAGCAATACAGAATAGAGAAATGCAGAGAATACAAATGCCTTGATGCAGAGAATATAGGAGGTTTGACGCAGAAGTAGATCAGTCTGAAAATATACTCCTGGCCACTAATGAAATGAATAAAAGTATAGTTAAGTAGTTAGAATATTACTCTATAGAGGAAGGAAATTGCTGAAATATTTTTATCTTACAAACGCCATGATCAAATTTCTACTTTAGGAGGTTAACATAGTTTTCAATTAAAATGCAGACATAAGTTAGAATATTATAATAGCATGTCAAATATATCTGCCTTTTCCTGTCTATTGTGAAATTCTCAAAGGTAGCTTCAGGGATGTATGTGTATAATTCAGTGGCTGGAATACCATAGTGTTCTCTAAGTGGTAGTTGAATTAATGAAAACTAGTGAAATGAATGGTTCTAGAGCCCAGTGTTTAGAATATATCATAAAAATTGTGTAAGCTTTCAACTTATCATATGTGCTTCATGTATATCTTTTAATTTTAAAATGTAAAACCTAATAAAATGGCTAACTTATTTCAACTAGATATCTGTAGTTCTATAAAATTAAGAGGTTTACATCGATAGTTTAATATTCTATTAATAGAACTCCATCCAAAATAAAAAGTAACACATTATCTATCCTGATTATAATGTTATAAGTACACAGAATTATTTTTCTTATATAAGATAATTATGTTTACTAAAATATGGTCTTTATGGTGTGTTATTTCCATAAAGATAAATACGTAAATGGAACACATGAATAGCCTAGAAGTAGACCAATAAATAGAGTCAATTATTTTTTAACAAATGGTAATGAACCATTAGAGATCCATTTGCAAAGAATGAACCTCGAACCTTATTCTTCATTGAAAATAAATGCAAAATGGATTACGAACCTAAATTTTAAATCTAAAACTATATACTTGTAGAAGAAAACAAATCAAGACATCTTTCTGATACTAGATTGGAAATTTCAAATAGATCCTAAACTATATAAGAAAAATACTGATAAATTAAAAAATAACATCTGATTTTTACATGTCACTGTTAAGACAAGTGAGAGATAATATTTCCAGATCAATATCTCACAAATAGTTTGTATCCAAAATATACAAATAAGAAAGCACAGGTACACAATTTCAAAAGATCAAACATTTAACCAAACACTGTATCAAAAAAGATGTTCAGATAAAAAATAAGCACATGACAAAATAACACTTTGCATCATAAAATAAAAAGTAAGCCACAATGAGTTAACATTTGCATGTGTATTAGAATGTTTAAAATGAAAAATGACAACCACAAGTTGGTGAGAATATGGATCAGCTGAAATTTTCAAAAACTGCTCCTAGGAATTTAAAATGGTACCACCACCTTGAAAAACAGTATGTCAGTTTCTTAAAAGTTAAACATACACTTGTCATATGTAAAGCATCCATTCCCATTTCATATATTTTTCCAAGAGAAAGAAAAACATTTATACACATATATTTATAACAGCTTTGTTTGTAAAAATTAAAATCTGGAAACAACTCTAATGTCCATCAATAAATGAATGAAAAATGTATGTGTGTGTGTATGCAAACACATAATTCATACACACACACACACACACACACATATATACACTCCTATTCATTGAGGTACTACTCAGCTAATTGGTGAGTGTATATATATATATATATATATATATAAAAGGGCAGCCAGGGTGGCTCAGTCAGTTAAGCATCGACTTCAGCTCAGGTTCTCATGACTCGGCTCATGAGTTCAAGCCCCACATTGGGGTCTGTGCTGATAGCTTAGAGCCTGTTTCGGATTCCCTCCCTCTCTTTCACCCCCCACCCCAAAGAGGACCCTCCCTGTCTCTCCCCCAAAAATAAACATTAAAATTTTGTTTAAAGAAATAACTCAATTTAAAAAAATATTTTGAGAATTCACTACCTTTGATAGTGACAGAAAACAGACTGGTGTCTGGTAAAGGAGGGAGGGGCTTAGAAGAACAATGATTACAAAGGAGCTTGAGAAAACTATATACATTTGTTTTTTAAAAAAGGTCTATAATAAAACATGCAACAACATTAAAAGTCAACTGACAGGGCATCAAATATACCAAATGAGCCTGAAGCATTTAAAAATACTCAGAAAACCCCACCATGATGAAAGCATGTCAAAGGAAAATGGGAGCCAACCGAAAAAGCACAATGACATCCTTCCAAGGAGGACAGTAATGAACTGAAGGGTAGGGGTGAGTAACATTACAGTGGAGAAACCTGACAAGGACTACCTCAAGGGCAAGAACAGCCTCAACAATTGTTAAATCATGTTGATTATATGTGCATCTCTCAATATGATGTGATTAAAATGGCACTTTCCTCTGTGGTCTTGCTCCCCAAACCCATAATCCTAGTCTAATCATAAGTAAAACACAAGACAAATCCAAGTAGAGGGATTTTTTTTTTTTTTTTTTTTTTTTTTTTTTTTTTTTTTTTTTTTTTTTTTTTTTTTTTTTTTTTTTTTTTTTTTTTTTTACAAAATGCCTGGCTAGTGCTCTCAAAATTGTCAACATCATTAAAACAAAGACAATCTCAGGAGTCTAAAACTACATGAAAACTAAATGTAATGGGCTATAGGTGGAATCCTAGAAGAGTAAGAGGACTTTAGGTATGTGAGTCTAAATAAGGAATACAATCTAGCCAACTATAAAACATCAATACCAATCAATTATTTGTGTGACAAATGTGCCATATTAACAAAAGATGTTAGTAATGGGGGAAATTGAACGTGAGGAATGTGGAAACTTTCTGTGCTCTCTTCACAATTTTTATGTAAATCAGTAACTATCCTAAAATTAAAAAGCTTATTTCCAAAAACAGTTAACTGAAGCATTCTACAGGAAGAACACCACCTTTGTTCCCCATAACTTCTGCTCCAAGTTCAGGTCTGTCTTCCCTTCTTTCCATTTTTCCAGCTTCCTGTGGGCTCCACCCAGTGAGGCAATAAAATAGCTCCACATGAAGCACTCATACTAAGTATTTTGGTTTTTATAAGTATTCTTAATAGAATGTTTTCATGGAGAAACACAGACACCAGACATGAATGAAAAAGTTGTCCAGTAGTAAAAATTCAAAAGATACTTCTCTGTGTCTTAAAAGATCAATGCAGCAGTGATTATAAATTCAGACTGCATAGGTTTCACTCCCAGCTGCAGCACACTTAACAGCATGACTTTATCAATCGCTTAACCATCTGTGGGTAAGAGTAGCCACCTTATAGAAGGTGAGCACTAAAAGGCTTAATTTTTGAAAACTATTTGCAACTCTGTACAGTCACAATTACTGTTTCTTCCCTTCTACTATATTCTACAGTGTGATAAATTCCTAATGCAACTACAAGTGCTATGCTTTTTTTTTTTTTTTTTAACATTTTTAATGTTAACCCTCTTTATACACTTACATCCCAATTATTTTTGCTTAGAAACAGTAGGATGTGTCTGGAGACTGAATTCAAGCCTCATGTTAATTATCTGAAATCCAATTTGTTGTCTACATCCCTTTAGAAATGTGAGCTATGTAGTATGCAATATTCATAATATGGCTAGATACCTCATATGAGAGTAATTTAATTGTCAGTGCTGCTCAACCATTGTTTAATGAATTCCTAACAATTTGAAAGGCAAGCTGTTGGAAGGCCATTATTAAATTTCATATTTGCTCTGCAGTTTTCTTCACCATTGCTTCATCTATTTAGGATTATGATAACATTAACTTTTGAATTCCTTAAAAAAAATAGGACTTTTTTTGCATGATGCAAAACTTGAACTTCTGATCTAAATAAATACCTTTTAAGGCAGGCTTGTAGTTAAGCCAGAGGGTGATGATCACACTAGTCTGCACAATAAAATATAGATTTATTAAATAAAAGGAATTGTTCACCAATTTACACAGTAGCAACAGAGGATATTATGGTAACAGAGGAGGACAAGTCAGGTAATTACAGCAGAACTTAATCTTACTTTATAAATAGCTTAATAAATAGTAGCCACTAACATCTCAAAAAGCAAATTACATCAAGGCACATATTATTTATATTATTGATCATGCCACAAAGCATAATAGATAGTGTATCACTATGTCACTTTGTTGTAATATCTCAAAAGGCACATGGGAAAAGAGCACGTTTTGAGGGCTCATATCAAAACCAAATAACCAGATTAGATTTGAAGAAAGAAAACTGATTAAATCAGACTTTAGGGTCCAAATTAAAAAAGGGAAAGAAGACATAGAATGGATATTTTCACAGACTGATCAGTACTCATCAGTGATTTAAAGAATTCTATTTTGTACACATTGAACATTTTCAGAATTTCCAAGAGTTCAAAAAAGGTATGATTGTTATTTAACCCATGGCCAACAATGCTGAAGTAGCAGATAATGATTGAGCTATGTTATAGATATGTACATACACCCTCTCAGAATATCAGAGAGATCTTCTAAAAAATAGGAAAGAAAATGAAAACATTCTCCAGATTTGGGGGAGGCATTACTAATGGGAAGATAGTCTGTGCATGTTGTAACTGTTTAAAATGAATACAATGAATTACAAATAGCAACTGGGCTGTTGCTGAATGAATATAATCTAAAATATTTAAGAAAACACATTAGTTCAGTGTGGATTTGATGAACCTTTATTTTTTACAGCACTGAGTGAAGGTTTGCAAATTATCAGGAGAATTCGGATTACTTAGTGCATACATTTCAAAACCCCATATGGATTCCCTGACCTGATATTCAATACCCACTACTTGAACTCATTATATAAATACTATCCATGAAACTTTGACAGCAATATGCCACAGTGGGCAATATGTTTGCAGTGAAAAAAATGCCAATTTGAATTCTCACCGTAACTCTGAGGGTTTAAAATTACTGTCTCAGAACTCTAATTTCCTACAGATAAATAAGGATTTGTGATTACATGCTGTAATTTTTATCGTTCTTGGTACCTAACAATCCTTCCTGCATTCTTGAAATTACAGATCCCATCCTCCTGGACACAAGGTAGTCATGCTACATAAGCTATGCTAACCAACCACAACGAGAGATTGTTGCCAAGAAATGAGAACATTACTAAGATTGGACCAAGCAGATTTCCTCCACTCTTTTACTCAAAGTGGTGATGAAGGAGAGTATATCCCTACTCCCTTTGGTCTGAGATCTGCACAGCATGAACCCAGACTTCACTACAAACATGCTCCTGATGCATGGAGACAACTATATCTGCAATAGCAAAGAACAGCCTAGACGGAGTCAAGAGACATTCATTTTCATCCCCGAGGATCCCATGGCTTCCAATGTAAGTCGGACAATCCCCCTTTTGAAAAGAAGCCCAGTACAGGTATGTTAGCCACTTTTAGCTAGAGTTCCATTAATATTCCTTCCTTGGGGGTTGATTTTGGAGATAATAGGGAGCACATGTAAAATATGAGTCAAAGGTTAAAAACATTGTAAGTCAAGGCCATTATTATGATGATTTATTTTCATCATTTTGTATATAAAGATTCTTATTTATTAGTTAACTCAGTCTGGGGTTCAATAATAAAATTTAAAAAAATAGATATATTTTTTGATAATCCAGGCCAAATTTGCAACTACAACTGCTATAACTAGTACTCTCACTGTAACGGTATTAATAGTACATCTATTATTATTACTATAACTACTGCATCTAACATTTGCCAAATGACTACTGTTTCTGGCACTATGCTGAGGACGTTCCATGCATCATTGCATTTAATTATATAGGAATTATTATGACATCAATTTTATTATTATCACAGTTTATAATGGAATAAAACATTAATGAGGTTAAGTGGCATAAATTGAACTCATGTCCAGTCATGCTTATTGACGTAGGTATAATTCAGATGAAAATTGGATATGTTCATGAATCATCCAGATAATTCTCTGCTTTCTCCAAGTTTCTCTGTGTATATGGCATAAGCCCAAGTGGCAGGACCACTGAACAGTTCACAGTGAAACCAAGAAAAACATCTCCCAAGCTATAATATGAATGCCAACCCTGTTTGGTCACAAATCTGTAAAATGAAAAGCAAATCATACTTCATTTTATTGATTCATCTTTAATACATTTTATAAAATATACTGCAAATTTGGTAGGTGTTATTTGCATATTTAGGATTTATAAAATGAGGAATGAAGAATGGCTCAAAGTGTGTTTTGGTTGCTATTGTTTCTACAGTCTAAATCTAGAGAGAATTTGTCATAAGCAATATATCTAATAAATGCCTCTGCTAAGAAAAAATAGAATTTGTCATAAATCCAGATCATGCTGGAGAAAAGAAGATTATACTTAAACTAAATGGAAGGACAGAATATTGCTAGAGGGAGATTTAGTTTCCAAAGGAGTCAGAAAATGCCAAGTTAGGGAATTGTTCCCTTCATCTGTTTTGCATCCAATTTTTAAATGTTCTTTATTTGAATTTAGTCCTATGTTGGTCACATCTTCTGCAACTAAATCTCTTAGTCATTTGTGGTTCAGTTTTGGTGTCCTTTTCTTTATATTAAGTTACTTAAAAAAGTTTTTTTTAAAAACTACCTCTGGGAAAACTATATTCTTCTTCCTTTTTCAGCTGTCAAAATGATTTAAAGTGTGACCTCTCAATCAATGGACAGTAGCCACTTCATCTTTAAATGATTTTTTCTTTCTCATTCTCTTTTGTCTTTTGTTCTCTAAATGTGCCATCTAAAGCAGTACTTTTGAGTTGTTCAAATTGGTCCATTTCTTGAATTGTTTTCCCCTTTCAGTGTTTCATTTAATGTTTCTCTAATGGTTAGTTACTGTCAGGAGCCCTGCGAAAAGGTATGTCTTTGAGTTTATGTCCTCACTAATGCACATAATCTTGAATATTTAATAATACAATTCTTTGAAAGGGATGCAGTTTTATCTAATTGCACGCTCATTTTCTTGTCCTTTTTGTAAGATGTGTACTGTGAAATTTCTGTTGGTATTTTTTACCTTAATTTTACCTTCATAATATGAAAAAAAATCTTTAGAGGAACCATCTTTTCTGAACATCAAGGATAATTTTACTTTCAATAAAAACTGAGTATGAATGATAAAGGAAAGGAAACAAAACTAACATTTATTGACTCTTTTGGCTATTTTGTTTTCACTGTGCTAGATACTACCTCATTTAATGCTTACCACAACACTATACCATTTGGGGAATGTCCAGCAAAAGTAGATAAATATGTGTAATTTTATTTATTAAGTTTTGCTTCACTGTAAAGCTATAAACCAAACCTTTAGAAATCTCTATAGATTAAATGAAGTACAATAAACACTAAAATTCTAAATATAAAAAATACATGATTATTTGTCCAAAATATTGCTTAAAAAGAAAAGTATTTTGTTGTTGTTGTTAAATCACTCATTTGTGAGGATACCCCATCCCCTTCAAATAGGCCAGACAGGTGATAGGTTCTGAATATTATACCTTGTTTTTGGCTCAGTAGGCATAAGGTACATATTTAGCCCAAGCTTACCTGGAAAGCATATTTATCCCTACTTTTACCTAGGCCATTTTCAACTCACCCACATTTGGCCAATTTTTTTCTTTTCTTTTCTTTTCTTTTTTTTGGCAAAGATCACCATTTTCCAGTTTCTTTACTTCTAGCTTTACTTTCTTTTCACCACTGGCTTAGGTTATTTTTCTATATAGATCTGAATTTACATGCAGTCTCTTAAAATCTAATTTTGGCATAATTTTCCAAAGATAACCTCAGATGTTAAAAACTACCCTATGTACTTCCCACACCCCCACAAATGATAAAATATTGCTTTTATGAGGATGCATGACTTCTGAAAATGAAATTAAGAAAAGAAAATTTTGTTCAGAATAGCACCAAAAAGAATAAAATACTTGAGAATTAATTTATCAGAAAGAGTTCAAGCCCTCACCTTTGAAAACAACAAAACATTGCTAATAGAAAGTTTAAAAGATCTAAAATAAACAGAGAAACATTCCACATTCAAGCATTAGAAAGATCAATATCATTAAGATGACAGTTCTCTAATACAATCCCTATCAAAACCCAGATTTTGTGTGTTTTTATTTGCAAAAAGACCAATGGTTCTTGGATATGACATCAAAATAATGGTACATAAAAGAAAAAATATGTAAATTGGACATTATTAAAAAACTTTTTTTGGATTTTAAAAAACACACCTAAGAAAATGAAAAGTCACAGATTAGGAACAAATATGTGTAAAGCATATATATGTATATATATGATAGATGTATATATCTTTATATGTTATATATATATATATATATCTTCAATTACATATACTTTATTTCTTTCTTGGCCTAAAAGAGTTCACCAAGATTTTCTCCTATATAGTCTTCTTGAAGTTTTATAGTTTTAACCTTTTCACTTTGGCATATGATCCATATTTATTTAATTACTTGTGCATGATAAAAGGGAAGTGTCTAAATAATTTTCCTGAGCAAATCCAATTTTCCCACCATAATCTGTATCCAGAATATACAAGGAACTCTTATAAAGTAATAATAAACAATCCAAATAAAAATGAGCAAATAAAAAAATGAGCAAATAAACTGAATAGACATTTCACTAAATAGGAGATATATATATATATGGTTAATAAGCACATGAAAAGCTGCTCAGCATCAATAGCCATCAGGTTGCAAATTAAAATCATATGTAATACCACTTCATACCCTCAGTAATAGCTATAATTAAAAAAAAGATAATCAATAGTATAGGCAAAGGAATATGGAGAAACCAATCTTCATATACTGCTAATAAGAATGTAAAATGGTACACAGCCACTTTGAACTATTTCTTAGAAAGTGAAACATAAACTTATCTTATGACCTGGCATTTACAACTCTGGGTGTCTGCATGAAATAAAACATAGGTCCACACAAAGACTGGTGATCATAGTTTTATTCATAATAGTAAATATCTGAACAACCAAAATCTCCAGGAAATGGTAAAGAGATAAAGTTATCATTTGCCCATATATTTATGACTGAGTAATCATGGAAAGGAACAAAATATTGATAATGTATGTTACGACATGGAGGAACCTCAGAAGCAAAGTGCTAAGTGAAAGAAGTCAGATGCAAAAGACATAATTTTTGTGAAATGTCCAGAAAAACCAAATTAATATAGAAAGAAAGCAGCTATTGGTTGCCTAGGGCTGGAATGGTACATGGAATCTATTAGAGGTGATGTAAATGTTATGAAACTAGACTGTGGTTACATAACTCTTTGAATTTATAAACCGCCAGAAACTATATACTTAATGTGGTGAATTTTTGGTATGTGCATTAATTTTCTCTTGCTGTAATAATAAATTACCAAAAGCTTAATAGCTTAAAATAATACAAATGAGTTATTTTGCAATCCTGGATATCTGAAGTCTGGTAGGAGTCTTACTAGGCTAAAATCAAGGTGTTGCCATGTTTCATTCCTTTCTGGAGGCTCTACAGGGGAATCTACTTCCTTGTGTATCCAGGGATTGCCAGAACTCAGTTCCATGCTGCTAGAAGACTGAGGTTTCTGTTTCCTTGCTGAATGTTAGCTATGGGGCTACACTTAGCTCTGAGAGGCCCTGGTACATAGTCCTCTACACCATAGAAACAGCAGTGGACGTCAATCCTTCTCAGGCTCCCATCCTCCAATCAGTGCATCTCTCTTGGATCCAGCCAGAAAAGGTTCTCAGATTTTAAAGACTCAAATGATTGGGCCCACCAACATGATCTCACCATCTCAATATCCTTAACTTCAATCAAAAAAAAAAAAAACTTCAAAGTCTCTTTTGCCATATATGGCAACATATTCATAGTTTGAGGTATTAAGGTGTGGACATATTTGAGGATCCATTAATCTGCCTACAGGAAACATTATTTCTTTATCAAGATTTTAAAAGCCTACATCATTTCTTAAGATCTAATAGTCTATGATAGAGTCTCTGAATAAAGCCTATGTAGAAAATTGTATCATCTGTGAATTCAGACAGTTTAGTTTCTTCCAATCTGATCCTTCTATTTCTCTTTCTTTTTATTTTCTGATTCATATAACCTTATGGCCTTAACTACCTAAGAACTTTCTTAGATTCTCAGGCTGAAAATGTCAGAGCCATCCTTGATTCCTTTCCTCAAGCCTCATAAAAAATTCCACAACAAGTCCTGACAGCTCTACCTAGAAACACATAATGAAACTGACCACTTCACCAACTCGACCTGTACCACTCTACTCCAAATTCCTCCAAGATTTCACTTAAAATTCTACTATATGATGCCTTAAGATCTCTCTGCTTCCATCCTTGCCCTGCTTTCATCTGTCCAGTCCAGTTTCCCTTACTAGTCAGAGTGAACATGTAAAATTATTATCAGAGTACTTAATAAAAACACATTCAAGAAGAACTAAGACTCATGGAGTCCCTTACATTATGCCAATACTTTTATATACATTTTGAAGGGAATAACCTATCTACTTTTTAAAATAACCCTTTAAGATAAGTACAGTTATGGGGCGCCTGGGTGGCTTAGTCGGTTAAGCGTCCGACTTTCGCTTAGGTCATGATCTCACGGTTCGTGGGTTCGAGCCCCGCGTCGGGCTCTGTGCTGACTGCCAGCTCAGAGCCTGGAGCCTGTTTCAGTCTGTGACTCCCTCTCTCTCTGACCCTCCCCTGTTCACGCTCTCTCTCTCTCTCCTAGAAATAAATAAAACATTTAAAAAAAAAAAAAAGATAAGTACAGTTATTTTCCCCATAGTTACAAGTTAGAAATTAAAGCACTGAAAATTAGGCTTATACAAGAATAGACATCTAGCAAATCCAGCAGCTAGTATTTGTAAATGGGCTAATCTGAAGCTGTAACATTCCTAACTACTATGCTATAGGAATCATTCTATTATTTTACAAATGTAATTGAATATTAAATTCAGCTTTATACTTTTTTGTGTGTGTTTGTCAGAGCCACAAAATGCCAGAAACAGCCACCAAGTCCCTATTCCTTCCCCAATGCAACATAGAAAATGAAGGAAAGCAACGCGGTCACCAATATCATTGGCCTTACGAACAGTGCTCTGCTTGCTGGGAGAGCCATCCATCTCCCCAAAGAGATGATAGGGCGACTGCAAGATAATCACTGATGTTGCTGCCATAAAGCAAAATTGGCATTCTGGTTCCCAGCTGGATATTTATTTAGGCAGTGAACTTGCTGACCTTCCTCTATGCCTTTCTCAGCAGAGAAAATCACCAGTGTGATGGCTGGCTGGGAGTCTAGGAGCCTGCATGCCCAGCCTCTGGGAGCTAGATGGCCCATGTGGGCAGCTGGGCAGGAATTCAGAACTCTTAAATCAGAGACCTGGGCAGTGGCGAGGACCTGCAAAGCCTCCAGAGAATTCTCACACATGCTGTGTGGGAGCCAGCAGATCAGTGCCTGCCACACAGAGGCTGATGGCTAGCAGTGTAGGTCAGAGACACAGTGAGAGTTGGCAGGAAGGGGACTAAAACCCAAATGCAGCAATGAAGTTAAGGCCAGTTGTCCTTATTCCTCTCCTACTTTCTTACTCTTAACATCCTAGTATTGAGAGGAAAGAAGGGCTAGAACTTGGAAACATACAGTTCAAATACATGACTGGAAGTGTGTTTTTTCTCCCAGTGCATAGTTTAAATTTTTATTGAAATTACAGTGTAATATTGATTTCAGGTGTACAACTTCCATGCAACACCAGTGCTCATCACAACAAGTGCACTCCTTAGTCACCATAATCTATTTCACTTATCCTTCCACCAACCTCCCTTCAGCTAACCATCAGTGTGTTCTCTATAGTTAAGAGTCTCCTTCTTGGTTTGCTTCTCTCTCTCTCTTTTCCCTTTGCTCATCTGTTTTGTTTCTTGAGTGAAATCATATGGTATTTGTCTTTCTCTGACTGAGTGATTTCATTTACCAAATACTCTCTAGCCCTATCAATGTCCTTGCAAATGGCAAGATTTCATTCTTTTACAGGGCTGAGTCATATTCCATTCTGTGTGTGCATGCGTGTGCATGCACATGCGTGCACACACACACATATATGCCACCTCTTCTATATTCATTCATCAGTCAATGGACACTTAGGCTATTCCCACAATTTGGCTATTGTAGATAATGCTGCTATAAACATCGGAGTGCATATATCCCTTTGGATTAATATTTTCACATTCTTAAGAAACACCTAGTATTTCAGTTGCTGGATTGTAGGGTACCTCTAGTTTTAACTTTCTGAGAAACCTCCATGCTGTTTTCCACAGTGGCTATGCCAGTTGGCATTCCCACAACAACGCACAAGGGTTCCCCTTTTCCACATCCTTGCCAACCCCTATATTTCTTGTGTTATTGATTTTAGCCATTCTGACAGGTGTGAGGTAGTGGCTCACTGTAGTTTTTTGATTTGTAGTTCCCTGATGATCAGTGATGTTGAGCGTGTTTTCATATGTGTGTTGGACATCTGGATGTCTTCTTTCAAGAAATGTCTGTTGCCCATTTTTTAAATTGGATTATTCATTTGGGGGGTATTGAGTTTTATAAATTCTTTGTGTGTTTTGGATAATAACCCTTTATCAGGTAGGTAACCTGCAGATATCTTCTCCGATTCAATAGTTGCCTTTTAGTTTTGTTGATTGTTTCCTTTGCTTTTAATTTTGATTAGTCCTGATAGTTCATTTTTGCTTTTGTTTCCCTTGCCTCAGAAAGCATATCTGGAAAGAAGATGCTATGGCCAATTCATGGAAGTCACTGCTTGGGTTCTCTTTTAGGATTTTTATGGCATTAGGTCTTTAATCCATTTTGATGGTCTAACAAAGTTGTCCAGTTTCATTCTTTAGTATGTGTCTATCCAATTTTCCTAACATCATTTGTTGAAGAGAGTGTAACTTTCCCATTTGATATTCTTTCCTGATTCACTGAAGATTAATTGACCATATAAACTCTGAATTCATTTCTGGGTTTTCTATTCTGTTTCGATCACTACAGCTTTGTAATATAACTTGAAGTCCAGAATTGTGTTGCCTCCAGCTTTGTTTTTCTTTTTCATGGTTGGTTTGGCTATTCAAGGTCTTTTGTGGTTCCATACAAATTTTAAGATTGTTTGTTCTAACTCTGTGAAAAATGATGTTGGTATTTTGATAGGATTGCATTGAATGTGTAAATTGCTATGGGCAGTACAGACATTTTAACAACAGTTATTCTTCCAAACCATGAACATGGCATGTCTTTCCGTTTTCTTTCTACGACTAGAAGTTTTAATATAGACTGGATGAATTTCAATAAAATATGACCAGGAAGACACCGCTTAGAAACAAACAAACAAACAAAAACAGGATTTCCCAGAACATGGCTTAGTCTAGTTTTATATTTATCCATTATGCTCTGAGAGTCCTTAATTAAGTGGTTATAATAGCTATAAAGCCCAAGGGAGATCAGGCTTCAACCTCATCACTTCTGTCCTTCCTCTCACTATATTCCAAATTATTTGGAGCCTCAGGACCTTTACACAGCCTATCTACAGGGTTTTTTTTTTTTCCTACTAGTCTTTTAAGATTTCATTGTCAAATTTTCAAATAGGCTTTTTCTGAGCACATTCTATAAAGTTACTTCTCCCCTTACTCAATGACCGTACCCTTTTGCCCTAACTTATTTTATTCATTGCATTTCTAATTATAGAACATTCAGGATGGAAGAAAACCTGTCTTATTTGTTAGCAGCTCTGTGCAGGCATTCATATTAACTGTAGTTTAGAAGGTTTGTTTAGAAATTTGGAAAGAAAAGGTTGGAATCAGCCTTTTTTCCCAAGTGTAATATGTTTTTAGAAAGTCTCCCTCACGGAAGCTGACTATTAAAAGGCTGCTTCCAGTGACAGTGTTCTTTCAAGGGTCTTATCATTACTCAGTCTCAGAGCTAGGCATCCCTATGTCTGGGACCAATACATTATGCTTTTTCACTCTTCTCCTTTCTCCTCAGCTCCAACTCCATTCTTCTGCAATTTACAATCTAGGCATAGATAGAAGGCTCATCTCTAAGCCAAAAAGTTACAAAAATCTTGTTACTTGTAGCCAGGGTTATGACCATGTTACTGGCATATTTGATGAAAACTTCTGTCATTCTATGCAATTTTGCCTCACTCTCTGAAAAGATCTGCTTTGCTATCTTCTTTCCAAGTGTTGCCAATAAAAGCTAAGAACGTTAGTTGAAAAACATTTTGCTCACCTAAGTATGATACAAGAGTTTTCCAGAATGACCTAGGCAATTACTTCCACTACTTAAGCCATCTGCTTTAGAAATGTGCTGTTTTACTTCTAATTTGAAGAACAAACATGACTTTTAAAACATGTCCACTGTTCCCTTTTATTAAATAGGATGGGTGGTGAATGTGGCAGCGAGTCTCTTTAAAGATTCACTCCTGCACTGCAAGTTCCTGCAAACATTGTAAATGTAAGTTAACATTCCGGAGACCAAACTGTCTTTCACAGATAGTAGATATGCAGAGTTAAACAGCATGAGTCTGCTAGTGGCATAGCCATGTTCCTTCAAGCAAGAGAAAGACAGAATCATCATTCTGCTGGCAAAGTGAATACCTAGAAAAGGAGCCTGGTGTGCATATCCAATTCCTGGTAAGTATGTTCCTTGTAAACTGCTCATTTAACACATCTTTATCTAAAGACCAATCATTCTCATTAAAAACTAAGGAACCATGATTAGTCTCTTAGTTAAAAAAATTATTTTAAACTTTAATTCTACATTTGTTATTAGAGGTTCAGTACCAAAGGCAGAAACAGATAAACTATGGAAATGTGTAGCTGTTGCAGCATTTATAATATCCAGTAGAAACAGTTAAGATAACAATGAAGGGCAAATAGGTAATTATTGGGAATAACATTCCATATAAATTCCAAGGCAGGTCCTGCTCCTTGAGGCTTTTAACAATGTTGTACTTGGTAATACTTAGGGTTGAATATGAACAGAAATGTAATATACATGATGGTTTATATTTCATATTGTGATTTAAAAGCCATTATCAGAATTATCTTTTCCATCCTCAGAACAACCAGGGAGAATACTATTATCCTGTTGATAGACGTGGAAACATGAGCTCAGAATGGCTCAGTAACCTACCCTAAAGTACTATAGCTGATGATGATAGTAATAAGCTCCAGTTTTCTTTGTCTACAATCAGAAATACTACCACTGTAGATGATGGTGTTTATAATTCCCATGTATTATTTCCAATGGAGTACTGAATACAAACATGAATAAATTAGATATGAAGGTGGGATGAATAGGTTATTAACTATCACCAAGGGGAAAATGCTTTCTTGTAGCTTCTGTGGTATATTCATAACACACAGTACAGTAGAAACTTATTATTCATTTGTCCTCCCAAATATTTATTGTCTACTATGTACCAAGCATAAGCACTGGCTACTGACACAAAAAAGGGCTTATGTTCTGGGGCTCATAATCTTACAGAGAGAAAAGCATAAAGTTAGAAATCAATGTGACAAATATCACAAAAGTGCTAAGTAAGCAGATGTGGTTTATATTTAAACTTCTTGGGAAGGTAAAGAAAAATTCCTTTGAAGGATGAGATGGAAGTCAAGTAGAGGATGTTACCTTAGGGGGTTAATGTGCAGAATGCAAGGGAAAATGTTTGGCAGGAGGAACATCATTTGGGAAACAGGGATACATTCAAAGCCATAAAGTGCTAAGATCTTTTAGAAATATCTTGCTCAGATAATCCTAAGAAATACACAAGTAGATGCTTTGCAAGCACATTTATCTAAAATGTATTTGGAACTTAAAAATGAATCATTTGTAGGTTATTTAGTCAATAACTTACCAAAGGAAGAATAATAATGGTAAAGTTCTACAATCCTTATACTATAATTGGAAATCCTCAAAGACCACAAAGACCAACTTAAATTATTAATGCTTAATTGTGGAGACTATAGAGAACATTAGGGAAAAGAAAAGTATATTCATATTAGTGAAATATTTGTAAACTCATCCCCTAATGAGTAATTTTTTCATGCACTCTCCATTGAGATGGCATGATACAATTCTAACATCATCCAAGCCTTAATGAAGTCATTTCTATCCATGGGATAAGCTTAGATAACACTTCTATCAGTGTAAATAAACCAGAAAACAAATCAAAGACTAGATTCTCCACAGCTAAGCATAGAAAAGAGGCCATATAGAAAAGGGTAGAAAGGGTAGAAATGTGATCAGGAACCAAAATGATCTATGAGACTCTCATGGGAGAGAGGGACACCTTAGGCACAAAGAAGAGAGAGGAACAGACCGCACACCCGGCACTCTGGCATGGGGGGACCCACATTGGGAAAACAAATCCCCACAATACTGAGTTTTGAAAATCAGAGGGGTTTCTTTTCTCAAGTTCTTACAATTGGGAGTGGGGGGCAGTTAACACCTAAAACTTTAAAAATAAGCTAGCTCGGCTCTGGGAGAGCTATAGGACCATAGGAAACCAAATCCCCACCCTTAAAAGAGGCAGCAAAACAAACAGCCCTGCTGAGATACAACATAAAAACAACAGTTTGAAAAACACCTGGGATGTATAGAAAGGAGATTGATTTTCTAATCTAAAAACTTCTGTTGTAGTGGCAAGGATCTTTAGGAGACTTCTCAAAATCAAAAGAGCTGATGGGTACCATTTCCCTCTACGAGCCCCAGCCTAGCTATGTGGACACCTGTAAGAACCAGCTCAGCTCCAACACTCTCCACCTAGCTTCTAATAGTGTGCTCTGTTCCATTCTTTCCTGCAGATGTGCCCCCTCTGAAATGCCTTTAGCAGTTCTCCAAGGGTTACACATCCCTTCCTACAGCAGACCTCCACATACCTTGCTTACAGCACACTACACACCTATGTTCTCCTGCACCAAGTTCCCCCCAACCCAAATCTTCAAGACTCCATACAAAGCAGTGCAACAAGCATGGCAGTGTGTACACAGCCCTAAGAGGGTTAAGCACTACTGCAAAGTGACTCCCGCCCCAGGGAGAAGGGCAGATAAACAGATACATTCTTTCCACTGCACCCCAGGAGTGGCCTGGACCTAGACATCTGGTCTGAATGCAAGCCCTACCACCAACTAAAGCTTCTCAGGGGACAACGTGGGGAGAGTGTCCTGCAATTTAATGTGACCTCAGTTCTGACAATTGCCTGGTCTGCTTCAACTCAAGCTCAAGGCAGCTCCAGACTGGCCATTAACAACACAGGGACCAAACTCTGCTTACAGCAAGCGATGGGAGCCGTTGCAGACAACTGAAGGCAAATGTGGCTCAGCCACAGCAGTAGGACACACACAGCACACATAGTAAATAGCCCTTAAGTGCTGGGTACTTAAGAACAGGGCAAAATCACAGCAAGAGAGGTAAAAGAAATGGAGATTAAGTAACATGCCTGATGGAGAATTTAAAGAAATGGTCATGAAGATACTCACTGGATTTGACAGAGCGGAGGATTTCACTGAGATGATCAATTTAGAGATAGAAAACAAAAAAAGAACCAATGAGAGATAAAGAATGCAATAACTGAAATAAAAAATACACTAGAAGGGATAAATAGTAGAATAGAGGAAGCAGAAGAATAATCAGTGACCTGGAGGACAGGATAATAGAAAGCAACTGAACCGAACAGGAGAAAGAACAATGATTAATAAAAAATCAGACTAGAATAAGGGATCTCAGTGACACCATCAAGTGTAATAACAATCACATTATAGGGAAGCCAGAAAGAGAAGAGAGAGAAAAGGGGAAAGAAAATGTAAGGAAATATTAGCTGCCTTGAAAGAAACTCATTTCAGACTGCAAGACACATGGAGATTGAAAGGTAAGGTATGGAAAAGCATTTATCATGCAAAAGGAAGTGAAAAGAAAGCCAGGGTAACAATACTTAAATGAGACAAAATGCACTTTGAAACAAAGCCTGTAACAAGAGACAAAGGAGACTACATAGTCATAAAGGGAGCAATCCAACAGGAGGATAGATATAACAATTGTAAATATTTATACACCTGACAAGAGAGCTTATAAAAGAGCTATTAATAAACATAAAGGATGTAATCAATAGTAATACAGTACTACTAGGAGACTTTAACACCCACTTAGATCAATGACTAGATTTTCCAAACAGAAAATTACAAGGAAATAGTGGCTTTGAATGACACATTGGACCAGATGGATCTAACACATATTCACAACATTCCATCCTACAATAGCAGAACAAATATTCTTTAATTCTCCAGAATAGATCACATATTAGGCCACAAAACAACTCTCAATAAATTCAAAAAGTTTGAAGTCTTATCATGTATTTTTTCCAACCACAATGCTCTGAAACTAACAATTAACCACAAGAAAAAATCTGGAAAGGACAAAAATACATATAGACTAAATAATATGTTACTAAACAATGAATGGTTCAAATAAGAAATTAAAGAAGAAATAAAAAGATAGATGGAGACAAATGAAAATGAAAGTGCAACAGTCCAAAATCTTTGAGATGCAGCAAAAACTGTTCTAAGAGGGAATTTTATAACAGTACAAGCCTACCTCCTGAGGAAAAATCTTAAACAAACAACCTAACTTTACATCTAAAGGGGCTAGAAAAAGAAGAAAACCAGTAGAAGGGAGGAAATGAAAAAGATTAGAGCAGAAAAAAATGAAATAGAAACTAAAACACAATGGAAGAGGTTAATGAAACCAGAAGCTGGTTCTTTGAAAAGATCAACAAAATTTATAAACTTTTAGCCAGTTATCAAGAGAGAGAGAAAAGAGACAAACAGAGAGAGACCCAGAGAGAGAGAGAGAGAGACAGAGAGAGGGAGGGAGGGAGGGAGAGTATTTTAAATAAAACCAGAAATGAGATAAACAACAGCTGACACCACAGAAATACAAAGGATTATAAAAGAATATGATGCAACACAGTATGCCAACAAACTGGGCAACCTAACCTAGAATAATTCTAGAATTATTACCTAGAATTATTATTCTAGAATAATAACCTAGAATTCCTAGGAACATAACTTCCCAAACCTGAATCAGGAAGAAATAGATAATTTGAATGGACCAATTAGCAGCATGAAATTGAATGAATAATCAAAAAATGCCCAACAATAAAAAGTCCAGAACCAGATGGCTTCACGGGTGAACTCTGCAAAACACTTAAAGAATAGTTAATATCTATCCTTCTCAAACTCTCTAAAAAGTAAAATAGGAAGGAGAGCTTCAAAAATCATTCTATGAAAGCAACATTATCCTAATATCAAAGCTAGATAAGGACACTACAAAAAGAGAACTACAGGCCAATATCTCTAATGAAACACAGATGCAAAAATTCTTGGCTAATAGATGCTAATTCTAAAATATTAGCAAACTGAATTCAACAATTCATGTAAAAACAAATCATTCAACAGGATCAAGTGGCATTTATCCCTAGGATGCAAAGGTAGTTCAATACTCTTGAATCAATCCATGCAATACCTCACATCAACAAGAGAAAGAATGAAACCATATAATCATATCGATAGATAAAGTAAAAGCATTTGACAAAGTACAATATCCATTCATGATTAAACCCTTAAACAAAGTAGGTCTAGAAAGAATATATTTCAACATAATAAAGCCCACATATAGAAAAACCATATCTAACATCATACTTAGTGGTGAAAAACTGAGAGCTTTCCCCTTAAGATCAGGAATAAGACAAAGATTCCCACTCTCAATACTTTTATTAAATATAGTACTAGAAGCCCAAGCCACAGCAATCAGGTAAGAAAAAGAAACAAAAGACATCCACATGGATAAAGAAGAAATACATTTTTCACTATTTGCAGATGACCTGATAGTATATATAGAAAGCCCTAAAAATTCCTGCCCCCTGCCAAAACTATTAGAACTGATGAGTTCAGTAAGGACACAGAATATAAAATCAATATACAGAAATACACTGCATTTCTGTACACAATTAATGAAGTAGAAAGAGAAGTTAAGAAGACAGTCCTATTTACAATTGCACCAAAAATAATAAAGTATTTAGGAATATACTTAATCAAAGAGGTGAAGGACTATACTCTGTAAACTATAAAACAGTGATGAAAGAAACTGAAGACAACACAAGGACACTCCATACTCTTATATCTATATTATCCAAATATATCCAAATAAATATCTATATTATCCAAATCAATGTACACATTTAATGAAATCCCTACCAAAAACCAGCAAAATTTTTCACATAACTAGAGCAAACAATCCTAAAACTTTTAGGAACCACAAAAGACCTCAAATAGGCCAAGAAATCTTGAAAAAGAAAAGCAAAGCTGGAGGCACCACAGTTCCAGACTTCAAGTTATATTACAAGGTGTAGTAATGAAAACGGTGTCATACTCGCACAAAAATAGACACATAGATCAATAGAACAGAGAGAGAACTCAGAAATAAACCCATAATTATATGGCCATTTAGTCTATGACAAAAAAGGCAAGAATATGTAATGGAATCAACAAACGGTGATGGGAAAAGTGGACAGCCACATACAAAGAAAAATGAAATTGGACCACTTTCTTTCACCATTCATAAAAATAAACTAAAAACAATTAAAGACCTCAAGTTGAGACCGGAAACAATAAAAATTCTGAAAGAGGCCACCGACATTGGTCAAGCAACATTTTTCTAGTGTGTATCCTGAAGCAAGGAAAAGAAAAGGAAAAAATAAACCATTGGGACTATATAAAAATAAAATATGCACAGAAAAGGAAATAATTAACAAAACAAAAAGAGAGCCTACTGAATGGGAGAAGATATTTGCAAATGACATATCTGATTAAGGGTTAGTATCTAAAATATATATAAATATATACAAGTGATCACCACAAAAACAAATAATCCATTATAAATGTGGAGAAGACATGAACAGATATTTCTCTAAAGAAGACATACAGACCTCACACCAGTCAGAATGACTATAATCAAAGGCACAAGAAACAGCAAATGTTGGTGAGGATGTGGAGAAAAAGAAATCCTCATGCACTGTTGGTGGGAATGCAGACTATGTAGCTGTTATGGAAGACAGTGTAGAGGCTCCTCAAAAAATTAAAAATGGAACTGCCCTCTGACCCAGTGATTGCATTCCTGGATGTGTATTGCAGCATTATTTACAATAGCCAAATTATGGAAACATCCCAAGTGTCCATCAGAAAATAAATGGATAAAGAAACAGTGATGTACATACACACACACACACACACACACACACACACACACACACAGATAGTACTCAGCAAAAATATACTCAAATCTTGCAACTTGCAACAACATGGATGGATCTATAGGGTATCATGCTAAGTGAACTAAGTCAGAGAAAGACAAATACCATATGATTTCACTTATATGTAGAATTTAGAACACAAAACAAACAAAGGATAAAAGAGACAAGTCAAGAAAACTATATAGAACAAGCCTGTGGTTACCAGAGGGGAGGTGGGTGGGGCATGAGTGAAATAGGTAAAGCAGATTAAGAGTACACTTATGACAAGCACTGAATAATGTATATAATTGCTGAATCACTATATTGTACACCCCAAATATAACCCTGTTTATTAATTTTTGTGAAATTAAAACAAAACTAAGGCCTTGAGTCTTAAGGCAGTCAATTTGTGATTGTCCATTAAGAGTTTAGAGATCCAGGGAGTAAGTCTTTTCTAGGCACCAAGTTCAAAACCAAATGATATAGTTTCATATAGAAAGAGCTTGGCTGAAAGAGATAGAATTAAACTTGATATGGGCAGCAGAGTTAGGTTCCAGATAAATGATTTCATGTGCTATCAATAAGAAGATATAGAGTATATTCTAAATATTTTGCTGAAATACTATTAAATGAGTATAAGTCACTTTATTTCCAGAATTTAAGATCCAGTGTACCTTCTGTCTGATCTTCTGTATTAATCATCCCAATTCCCCTACACCTATACAGATTATTTCTGAGGTAGGAATTGTGTGATTACAACCAATGGGCCAAATCTAGCCCACTATCTCTTTTTGTGAATAAAGTTTTATTGGCATAAAATCACACCCATTACTTTGCTCATGGTCTATGGCACTTTTATGCTGTAGGGTAGAGTTGAGTAGTTGCAACAGAGAACTTTTGGCCCACAAAGCATAAAATATTTATTCTGTGGCCCTTTATTCCAAAAGTCTGTTTATGCTCTGAAGAACTAATAATTATTACCTATCATCTCATATTGTCTTTTTATGTGATTTATACTTCACTGAAATTGTTGGACTTTTATAAACAGGTATCATGTATTGTATGGTTTAGTATCCCTGACCAATACCAAATAAAGTAGGTTTTAAGCAACAAATATTCAAGTTTCAGGAGTTGAGGAATTAGATATTTCTTATTTATTGTTATTCATTTCTTACATATTTCTTTTTCATTGTCATACACTCAGTCCCTTGTACTGTGTCACATATATGGCAGATGTGTAACAAAAAATATAAGTAAATGAATGGATGGTGGTTGTTGGTTGCAGGGTTTGGGAGATGTCTGAACAATCTTGATTTTAAGGACAATACCCAAATATACAAACTGAGTCAAATCCAGTCATATATGTAAACTGTACATTAATATGTGACACAACCATGTATCAGCTTCAAACTGGGAGGCAGGGAATGAGTAAATCATGATCAATTGTATTTGATGATAACTGGATCCACATAAATGGGCATTCAGATACAACAAATTTCCTCTAAACAATAAACATTCTTCAGTATACTTTTCTACGAACATAATGCTTATTCTCTCAGACAACAACTTTACGCCTTAGCACCAATTTAAGACTAATTTAATCTCCAGAAATATACAAAGCCCGCCAGGAGAGGACTTAATTGTTAGAAAAGTACTGTGGACTTTTTTTACTTCTTAATTGTTCTTTCATTTTTTATTACCTTGCTTTAGTTCTTGCCATTCTTTTCCTCATGCTGATTTACAGGATTTGAAAAGGAAGCTAAAAGAACATATTCTGAAGACTTAAAATGTGGAAACTGCTGATTTTATAGATGAAAAATCAAAACATTTAGGTATCTGTTTACTGTTTAAGGGAGTGCATGTCAAAATAAGAGTCAGTCCGGCACTAGGAACTGTGTCTCTGTTTCTTGGGTTTGCTAATAGTATTGGGGGAAAAAGTCACTTCTTTTCTGAAAGTTATAGGCCAAGATGGATTCTCTGATGCTACTGTTTAGTATTGGTCTACAACTAAACAGCACCGTGATGCCGCAGTGTGGTGTTAGCAGCCCTTTAGCGAAAGTCCTAATATCTGTATTTCTCCTTCCCTGCCCACGTGCATTGGCCCACTTTAGCTTATCACCTAGCAGCTGTTTCTGCACCCTGCTGTCATCCATCCTCCACATGTATCCAGACCAGTGGAGCTACATTAAAGTGAGCAGAGCTTCACTGCAGAAAGATTGGCCGCTTGCCAGAGCTTTGTTATTAGTGATCCTTCCTTACTGCTCACGTTTCATAGGCTCTTGGGTGACACTGAATCAAGTTTTCAAGAAACTTGATGGAGAGTTGTGTGGCAAGCCCACGTTTCACTGCCCCCGCTCTTTAGACCTCAAGCTTGACTGATGACAAGCATGTAGACTGCACAAAGCAACATGTACAGATATTCTGGTATTTCAAATTCTGCACACTAAAATGACTTGGCGAGGGTAATGGCGAATTTACCTGCTTAGCAGAAGAAAAAGATCTTATCGCAATATGAATGACATTATGTTAAACTACTACAACATTGAGATTTACTCTCCATGAACAACTAGAAGTATTAGGACATACCTTCTCCACATCAAATAAACACCGATTGTTCCAATCTTTTGTTTTAACTTCCAAAAAATCTGCATCTTAGTAGAGCTTAACCTTACAGGAGTTTAAACTTCTCAACAAAATTAGAAAAAAAGCTTGGCAGCATACAAAATTAGACAGAAATATATTCTGAATGCATTTCCCATTTTTCATACAAGTGAAAATGAGGATCAAATAAGCAGAAATAGAAGCTTTGAAGTACATTATTTCTCTAAATTTTAAACCTGGAGGGAATAAAAATGCATAAATGGAGACTATAATCTCATCTCGTAATCTAGCTGGCCATGTAGTCATCTTCTAGTTTGAGTTAAGAGACAGAATTTGAATACTGTTAAATATAAAAAAAAAATATGTTGGCATTATCTACTTCATATATTTTAAATGAGGAAAAATAGGCTAAGCAATATACTGAATGTCACACAGTGAGTGGCACACTTGGGCTACCACTCTTTCCCTCTACTTCACCACTGAGGAGACATGTTCTTTTGTTTCAGACAGAAAAATCCTCATATTCACCTCCCATCATGTAACTCCTCTCCCTGAAGAGAAACCCTTTGTTTTCCACCACAATGCCACATAACTGCTCTGAGGAGCTTTATATATACTAGAAGAAAAAGGCTGTGAATTTAACTTTTTTATAATCAGATAACTCAGCAAACCCTAAATAAGACTTGACTAAGTCCCAGAAGATTCTACCTGCCTTCATGCTTTAAGAGTAACAAGTGTTGTGAAAGGCACATGGTATTAAAAAAAAGAAAAAAGCACAGTTTTATATATATTTACAAAACCTACATTGTTTGTATGTCTATGTTGCTGTATTGTTATAACCATATAGATATAAAGACAGAGCAAAAGCAAGTATCATTTTCAGTGGAGAATTAGAAGTTTTTCCTTTAAGCCAAATAGAAAACACTTAAAGGAATTCCAATATCACAAATACACTACATTTTTAGGAGGAATTATTTGACATATTTAGACTAGAGAAGAAAATCAAAGGTACAAGTATTTGAAGTGATGGAACTATATCTTAAAAACACAGGTAAATAAACTGAAAAACTATCATGGGATATAAAATAATTTTAGTTAATCGGTCAAGTAAAAAGTAATAGTCAATTACTTATATATATGTAAGCTTTCTTTGGAAAATCTTAACAGGAAAAGGAGAAGATATATGCTAACATGAAATGGGAGACTTAAAAGAATACTTGAATAGAAAAGCATTTACTTTCCTTGACTCCGTATTATAAAGATATGTTTTCCATAAATAAATCATAAATTTAGTGCATTGATAAAAGTACACAAAAATGATTTTTATTTGCAACCAAACAAGTTAATTATAGAGTATATTTAGAATAAAAGTCTTTTAAGAAATTCCAGGACGATTCTTTAAAAGAAGAATACTATGTAGGAAATAGCTTTGTTAGATATTTCAATATGTATATAGTTCTAGAAACCAAAGCAACTAAATACTTATGCACAAAAATACAGAGAGATCAGTGGAGTAGCAGAGAGAACTCAGGAGCAGATGCCCAAACAGAAATTTAGTTTAAAATAAAGGTAATCTTCAATGCCTGAAGAAATAATTCATTCTTGTATGAATGGAATTGGACAAACTTGCCAACCACTTAAAGCAAAACAATAAATTTGAATTCATTTATTTAAACCTATATCACTCCTTAGCACAAAATAAATATCAGGTAGATAAAATAATTAAATGAAAAAGTGGTAAAAATATAATAAAATTAGAAATTGTTTTCCATAATGAATGTGGATTAATCCTTTCAAATATAATACAAAATTAAGAATTCTTAAAATAGAGATAACTTCTTACATAAAATGTTTAAAATTCTTTCATGATTATCCAAATTTAAAATCACTGAGCCATTTGATAGGCAAAAATATAATTATTTTTATGAACAATTAGAAATCAATGAAAATTCCTATAGAACAATGGGCAAAAGATATGGAAATATGCTTTATATGAAAATAAATGCAAAAGACTTTTAAGCATATGAAAAATGCTGTATAAACATTCCACTAGAGTAAAATTGATTCAAAATTGAAAATATGATACATGACTTTTCAGCTATCACAATTGCAAAGTCTGAAAGGTTGATTATACACTTTATTGCTGATGGAATAGGTACATGGGCTCACACAATGAAGACCTATTTGCAAGGAAATTTGCTTTAAGTAGGCAACTGAAAGTCACCTATGACATTTGATACTCATTTCGTTTTTAGAATTGTATCCTGCAAGTGTTTTCACATTTTAGCACATTCGGATAAGAATATTTTTCTCAATATTATTTATGGTCGTAAAATACTGAAAACAACCCCAGAGATTGGGCCAAGAAATTATTATATAAATTATATATAACCATATAATGGATCAATATGTTATGGTGGCCATTAAAAAATTAAAAACATCTTCAAAAACTGGGATCAGTTACAGCCAAGAAAATGGAAGTTGTAAGACAGTGTATATATTATGATACCACTTATATATTCAGAGATATATCTGAAATGATACACAGGTCATTGTTAACTGGATATTTATGTAAAAGACCAGAGACACAGAGAGAGAGTATGAAGGGAAACCTTCAAAGTTAACTAGCTGCATTATATGAATTTTTCACTATGTACATATAATGCCTATTAATAAAAATAGTACAAACAAATGTAGGAACTCAGTGATGGAAAAGGGATTATAAGGACACTGTTGTGCTGTTTATTCCCTTGGCCTTTGGTGAGTGGTTTTTAAACCTTGAGGTACGAATGCTATCTGTATATGAATGAGTTTTACGAAAGAGCTAAATCTACCGACATTTCCCTGAAAGTATAGTATGAAACAGCTTGTGTTATGAGAATAAGAGAAAAGAGCAATCTAATGAACATAAAGTGTTATTTTTAAAAATATGCCATGGATGGCTTACTGCATTTTTCCACCTGTTCTCAGATCTTCTCAGTATTATTAGGATAAATTCATTCATTCAGCAGGAAGCATGTCGCTCCACATTTCTAGCCTTGGAGGACTATATTGGAGCATATTTGGAATCAACATACTGGAAAATGTGGGTGCATGATTTAGTGGGCTAAAACTTGATAAAAGTGGATTGGCCAAAAGAAGATATTCTGAAGTGCTTTGGCTAACCACATTTCATGTATGATAAATGATGTCAGTAAGCAGAAGTCAAACCATTTTTCAAAGTACAACCTATAGACTTCAAATAATTACATTTTATTCCTGCATAGGAATTCACAAGTCTAAAATACTTTCAAATATTACTTTAATTTGCTCTGAACAACTTAACCATAGAAAGGAAGTCACTTGCTCCAGTATATAAGTGGAAATGTGAGCCTCATCGAGGTTTTCAATTTTCAGAGTTTACTTGACTGGTAAATAGCAGATCTTAAAGGAGTTCCCAGGTTTTTAAAATCTTAGCTCAGTTTTTAGGGGTGCCTGGGTGGCTCAGTAGTCTAAGTGTCCAACTTCGGCTCAGGTCTCGATCTCACAGTTGGTGGGTTTGAGCCCCGCATTGGTCTCTGTGCTGACAGCTCAGAGCCTGGAGGCTGCTTCAGATTCTATGTCTCCCTCTCTCTCTGCCCCTCCCCCACTCGTGCTCTGTCTCTCTCTGTCTCAAAAATAAATAAACATTAAAAAATAAATAAATCAATAAAATCTTAGTTCAGTTTTTATAAACGTATTAGTTCTTAGGAAGTACAGAAAAAGCCTATGGCAGTCTGATACAGGGACAATTCATAGATCCATAAAGTTTCACTTAAAGGGCATTGATACCACTACCCCTTGCTAATACAGAGAATTGCAATTAAAAAAAAATCTACACATGTAATGCTATTAAGAATGCCAAAGATGCAAGTATTTTCATTAACATAATAAAAGAGATTAGTCTCCCACATTTTCATATGTTTACTATCTCTAGAATTGAAAGAATGTATAATGTTAGCTTCTATCCCTTTTAGTGTTTGTTTACATATGAAATAAAACTCCAAGAATGCTAATGAACAATGTAATCTTCACTTATAATAATCTTTTAGAAACTATATCAAGTGTACTAAATTACTTATGCATTTTGAGCAGATAGTATCCAAACTGAATTCATAAATATAACCCACTGCTCCTACTGAAGTATTTAGAAATGTTTGCCTAGTCATTAAGTATAAGGGCCTTTGAAAATACTCTGAAAAATACAATGGGATTGTGATTGTGATTTATTTTTTATTTATTATCACACATCTGTTTGATTTCTAAACATTCTTCCAATATAGTGACAGCAAAAGCATCATCTTAGATGATGACAAATGTGTTTAATGTGGAATCTGGAGTCAGTGTCAAACAAATCTGAAAAAGTATATGCATATACACATCATACACATCTTTACTAATTAATGACTAAGATAGGGTCCACACTGTATAAAACCTGGTATCTCAAGAGACATGCTCTGGGTATTACCAAGCAATTCTCTGATTAATTCACACGGTAGAGAATATAGTTCCAGTATTTTGTTGTAAAGAGACATCTGGCCCAGGAAGGAATGGGGTCTTAAATCCAGCCTTTGTCTAAGTGCCAAGTCATGGCTCCCATGTGATGGGCATGGAATTTGTCAACCTAGAAAAAGGAGTTGGTTCATTTTCAAATTGATCAGTGAAAGAAGGGTTCCTCTTTGCTGGTTGTTGTAATTTATGCAAAAACAGTTGTCTCTCTTAGTTGCTATTCTGGTTGAGATATCAGTAAAACAGAGCCAAAGAAAATACCTAAAGATAGTTATTTTTGATCAATCATTGTAAGACGTATGCAGAAGCAAAAATAGTTTTATAATAAAGAAAGCAAAAATCAATCCAAATTATGTAAAAACAACACATTTTCAAGGCAGAGATGAAAGCTGAACTAACACAGCCTATTGTCCTAGAAGCACAGACCTATATAAATTTAGCTTTGTAAAGGTTAACTCCTATAAGTACTTTAGTTGTGCCAACTAGCCTCATCATAGACAACACACAGATCTTGTTAACAAAAATCACTATGTAGAAGCATTTAATAACACAAACAAAGATGAAAAATCAGAACAATATGCTTCCTCTGCTATTATTTCCCTCATAGGGAAAACTGTAACAATATAATAGACCAGTAGCAAATATAATGCACTGTATCAAAACTTGTATTATTTGAAGACTAAGTAGTAATAAATAGAAAATGGAAGAACATAGAGAGTGTATCCAAGGAGGAATGGCATGGTATGATGGAAGGGGGATGTTCCTGGGACTCTAGAGAAAATGCTCAGTTCCTGATGCTGCCAACAGTTATCTGCTTGGGAAGTCTCTGCTTCACTAAGCTTGAGTACATTAAGTATAAAAGGAAGGGGCTAGATTAGACAACATGTAAGGACTTTCTCAATCCTGGAGATCTAGGATTTGAAGACACTGGCAATTAAGACAACATATGTCGTATCACTGGCTGCCTTAGAAGGTTTAGAGTGCGGAGCATCCATCCTCACAAAGAAGGCATCCATGCTCACAAAGAAGGCATCCATCCTCACAAAGAAGGCAGAAAATTGGTCTTCTCATTGAGAGAAGACTGAAGAAGTAAAGATGTTTTACTGTATATCAAAGCCATTGTGGGCATGGCAGTATTGAAAACAGAAAGAATGGAAGTTTGAAAGTCAGAAAGACGCAAGTTTGCCTTTGGTTCTTCCATTCACCACTGATAGGTATACATCAAGTTATTGATCATTTCAGGGCCCCAATTCTCTCCTGGATTATTGGAGTGTAATATCTTGCAAAATAGTTGGACTTGGATAGACAGGGTTGGCCAACCCTGGCTTTTTGTTTTGCTCAAACAGAAAACAAGCTTCTTGAGAGCAGAGACTAACTAAGATCTACACAGCCCTGATACACTGACAAGTAACTGACATACCGTAGTTGACTTATAAGCATTGTGTTCATTGAATAATCAATAATGAAATTAGCAACAAGTGATCCAAGAATAAACTGTCATTGGGGTTGTTTTCTAAAGGCAACTGATATAATCACAATCTCTTTCAGATGGTATCACTACCATCAGCTTCTGCATGATACAGCAGTGGCTAAGCTTTGAGGATTACAGTTATCACCTTGACAGTAAAGTAAGGTTTAAATTATGTGTAGGCTTCTGTTTTAGAACTGAGGGAAATGTGTCATATTTTAAAAATGTATCCTTTTTAAAAACACAAGGACAAACACTGGTGATTAAAATACTAACTCTTTGCTCTTTAGAAAATTTGACTATTTGTAACTTCTGTTTTAGAGAAAGTTCCAAATGCAGAGGCTTACAATTCTACAATATAGAGCACAATCTCACTGACAAACTATCCCCCTCACCCCACCAAAGTGGAACACAGACATAGCATTCATAAGTATACTAATTATATCTTTATGCTTATATAGCCATCAAGTAAAACACATTAGCTACTATATAGAGATTTATTTATATAAAAATGGACAAATATACTAAACTTCAGCTCTTTACAAATATTAATATATGTATATTAAAGTACAAATATAAAATGAACTTACAGATTAACTGAGTGAGATATATACTATTAGAAATTATTTGTGAGACCTACATAATTTGAAAAGTTTAATGGAGAACGAAGCTGGGAAGGCTTATTTGTGTATATGTTCAATGAATGAGAGTCTGTGGATCAGTTCTACTTATTTCAAAACAAACATGATTTGAACACATTAATATAAATTTTATTTTTTTGGAAATGTACCCCTTATTGATTTTAATTGCCTTAAGTCACTTATCCAACTTTTTTAGAATATGGAAGATTTGGGGCAGACCTTGGTTAAACAAACAATAACTTTAGTATTTTCCACAATTTTTAAAGATTTTTTCTTTATGCTATTCACATTGAAATTTCATCATTTCCTTTTCAGACTTTTTTTTTTTTAATGTTTTATTTATTTCTAGGGAGAGACAGGGAGACAGCGTGAGCAGGGGAGGGTCAGCAAGAGAGGGAGTCACAGACTCTGAAACAGGCTCCAGGCTCTGAGCTGGCAGTCAGCACAGAGCCCGACGCGGGGCTCAAACCCACTAACCACGAGATCATGACCCAAGCGAAAGTTGGACGCCCAACCGACCAAGACACCCAGGTGCCCCTTTTCAGACTTTTATAAATGTTAAGTTTTATACTATTTCTTCCATCTAGAAATACTGTTATTTCATTTTTTTGGAAAGGAATAATGTTTTATTTGATTTTGAAATTGATAAGATCCCTAGGAATGAGATATTATAAATTCCAAGAATAGTTGGTCTAAGAAATACCTTATGAAATCCTCGTAAACTTGCGTATCAGTTAGTTGTCCATAATCTAGTATAAATTTCAATAGCAGTAAGACATGTAAAAATATACATATATGTATCCCCTAAAATTGGAAATTAACACACTTCTAAACACATAAATCAAATAAGAAAACAGAATGGATATTAAAAAATAACTTGAATTTTAATGAAACCACAACATAAAATTTTGAGATATAGTTACAACGGTTCTTAGAGGGAGTTTTACAGGTTTAAAGTCTATATGAAAAAATTATAAAATCAGTGATATAATATTCCTCTTTAAGAAATTAGAAAAAGGTGGAGTGCCTGGGTGGCTCAGTTAAGCATCCAACTTCAGCTAAGATCATGATATGTAGCTCATGAGTTCAAGCCCTGCATCATGTTCTGTACTGGTAGCTCAGAACCTGCTTCAGATTTCTGTCTCTCTGTCTCTCTCGCCCCTCCCCACATCATGCCCTCACTCTTTCTCTCTCTCTCAAAAATAAATATTTTAAAAAACTTTTAAAAATTAGTAAAAGAGAGCAAATTAAAATTAGAAATTAGAAATAATAAAAATGCATGGAAATTAATGACACAGGCAATAGATTAAGTATAGAATAAGTTCTGTTGTCAAAATTTGATTCTTTGAATAAATTATCTGTACAAACTTCTAGCAAGATGTATAAAGAACAAAAAGGAAGAAAAACTACTACTAATGATGAAATAGAGGACATTAGTATAAATCCCACAGGCATAAAATAATTATGGAATATTAAGAGAAACTCTATGTCAATAAATTAGAAAAATGAAATGGAGAAAGTTGTTGAAAAATACAGTTTGCCAAAATTAATGTAAGTAGAAACAAATACCTAAATATTATATCTGTTAATGAAATCGAATTCATATTCAAATACCTTTCCAGAAAAAGTCCAGGACCAGCTATGAATTTTATCAATAATTTTTAGAAGAAATAATACAAATCATGAGGAAAGTTTTTCCAAAGATAGAGATTGCAACATGAATAGGAGATAACCTATTCATGTTTTGATGAATAAGGGACATTGCCCTGCAGTGAACTATAGGAACTGTTTTTCATAAGGCCACTACTTTCAAAACCAAGTGAGGTAGCTGACTTTCCTAATACATAGAGATAGAAGTAGAGTTAGACAAAAACAATACAAAAGAATATGTCCCAATTGAAAGAACAGGACAATATTATAGCAAGAGAATTTAAAAAGCAGATATAAGTAATATGCATAATGGAGAATTTAAAGTAATGGTCATAAAGATATTCAGTGGACTTGAGAAAATAGTGGAGGACTTCAGGAAGACCCTCAACAAAGAGACAGAAAACAAAAAAGAAGTAATGAGAGATGAAAGACTCAATAACTGAACTTAAAAATACACTAGAGAGAATAAAGAGTAGACTAGAGGAAGCAGAACACAGCAGTGACCTGGAGGACAGAGTAGTGGAAAGCAATCAAGCTGACCAAGAAAAAAAAAGAATATGAAAAAATTAGAATTACGGGAACCCAGTGACACTATCATGCATAACAACATTTGTATAATAGGGATTCTAGAAAGAGAAGAGCGAGAAAAGGGGCAGAAGTTGTATTTGAAGAAATTAAAGCTATAAACTTCACCAGTTGGGAAGGAAACAACAACGCAGGTCCAGAAGACACAGAAATCCCCTTACAAAATCAACCCACAGAGGTCCACACCAAGATAAATACTAATGAAAATGGCAAAATATTTTCATTAGTGAGAAAAGGAGAATTTTAAAAGCAGTAAGGGAAAAGTAAACAGCTACATACAAGGGAAACATCATATGGCTATCAGTTTATTTTTCAGCAGAATATTTGCAAACTGGAAAGGGTTGACATGATATATTCAAAGTTCTGAGAGGGAAAAAAATAAAATGTTCAACAAAGAATACTCTATCCAGCAAGTCTATCATTCAGAATAGAAAGAGACATAACGAGTTTCCCAGACAAACAAAAGTTAAAGGGATTCATCACTAAGAATATTAAAGGGGACCCTGGGAGTGGAAAGACCATAAACAAAAATAACAAAAGTAGGAAGTACAAAAGCAGTAAAATTAAGTGCACTTATAAAAATAAGTCAAGGGATTTGCAAAATAAAAGGACTTGTATTAAAAGTATGACATCATATACCTAAACTGTGAAGAATAATAAAAATTCAGTGCTTTTAGAGGGAGAGGAATACACAATTTTAGTTTTTTTAGAATGGCCTCAGCCTTTTGTGACCATCAATTTAGTATAGACTGCTATATCCATAAGATGTTATGTTTAAATCTAATGGCAATCACAAATCCAAAACCAGTAATAGATATGCAAAAAAATAGAAAGGAATTTAAGTACATCACTAAATAAAGTCATCAAACCATGAGAGAAGAGAGCAAGAAAGGATCAAAGAGGAACTACAAAAACAACAAAACAAGTAACAAAATGGCAATAATTACATGCCTCTCAATAATTACGTTGACTATAAGTGGATTAAATGCTCCAGTCAAAAGACACAGGCTAAGAGAATGGATAAAAATGCAAGATGAATATATATGCTGACTACAGGAAAATCATATCAGACCTAAAGACACATGCAAACTAAAAGTGAAGGGATGGAAAAGGATTTATCATGCAAAAGGAAGTGAAAAGAAAGCTGGGATGGCAATACTTACATTGGACAAAATAGACTAAAACAAAGATTTTAACAAGAGACAAAGATTCTATATAATCATAGAGGGAACAATCTGAAAAGAAGATATAACACCTGTAAAAACTTATGCATGCAATGTTGGGCACCCAAATACATAAAAAACAATAACAAACATGAAAGAAGTAATTCATAGTAATACAAAAATAGTAGGGGACTTTAACACCCCACTTACATCAATGGATATATCATCTAAATGGAAGATAAACAAGGAAACAGTGGCTTTGAATGATGCAATGGACCAGATAGATCTAAGAGATATATTCACAACATTCCATCCTAAAAGAGCAGAACACTCATTCTTTTCAAGTACATATGGAATATTCTCCAGAATAGATTACATGTTAAGTCAGAAAACAAGTCTCAGCAAATTCAAAATATTAAGGTTACACCATGCATCTTTTACAACCAAAATGCTATAAAACTAGAAATGAACCACAATAAAAAACTGGAAAAACACAAATATATGGGTATTAAATAACATGCTACTGAACAATGAATGGTTAAAACAAGAAATGAAAGAGAAAATTTTTAAAAAATACATAGAAACAAATGAAAAGGAAAACAGAACAGTACATTTTTGGAATGAAGGTGAACCTGTTCTAAGATGGAAGTTTATGGCAATAAAGGCCTTCCTGTACAAGCAAAAAAAAACCACCCCTCAAATAAGTAACAAAACCTTACACCTAAAGGAGCTAGATAAAGAACAAAAACATAAACAGTAGAAGGATTGAAATAATAATGCATAAAGATAAATGAAACAGAAACTATAAAAGTAATAGAGCAGATAGATCAAATAAGAAGCTGGTTCTTTGAAAGGATAAGAAAGTTGATAAACCTTTAGCCAGACTCACCAAAACATCTAAAAAGAGAAATGAAACAAAACAAATTAAATAAACAAAATGAGAAATAAAAAGAAGAGAAATAAAATGACACCACAGAAATACAAAGGATTATAATGGAATATTATGAAAAACTATATGCCGACAAATTGGAAAACCTAGAAGAAATGCAGAAATACCCAGAAACGTATAACTCATTTCTTTATCAGGAAGAAATGAAAAAAAAATTGAACAGAATAATCACCAGCAATAAAAGAGAATCAGTAATCAAAAAACTCTCAAGAAACAAAAGTCCAGGGACAGATGGATTCACAGGTGAATTTCATCATATATTTAAATATTTTACTCAAACTATTCCAAAAATTAGAAGAGGAAGGAAAGCTTCCAAATTCATTCTATGAGGCCAGATTTACCCTGATACCAAAACCAGATAAAGACATTACAAAAGAGAGAATTACATGCTGTTATCTCTGATAAATATAGATGCAAAAAATCCTAAAAAATATAGCAAACTGAACCCAACAATACACTAAAAAAGCCACTTGCCACAATCAAGTGTGATTTATTCCTGGGATGCAAGGTTTCAATATTTACAAATCAATCAACATGATACATAACATCAACAAGAAAAAGGGTAACACCCATCTGATCATTTCAATAGATGCAGAAAAAAACATTTGACAAAATACAACATCCATTCATGACTTAAAAAAAGAGGACCTCAACAAAGTAGACTTAGAGGGAACACACCTCAACATACTAAAGGCCATATGTGAAAAACCATAGCTAACATACTCAATGATGAAAAATAGAGAGCTCTTCTCTAAAATCAGGAATAAGACAAGAATGTCCACTCTCATCACTTTTGTTTATCATAGTCCTGGAAGTCCTAGTTACAGCAAGCAAACAAGAAACAAAGAGTATCCACATGGGTAAGGAAGAATTAAAATTGTTACTATTTGCAAATGACATATTATTAAATATAGAAAATCCTGAGGACTTCACAAAAATCTACTGGAACTAATAAGTGAGCTTAGAAAGATCACAGGATACAAAATCAATATATAGAAATCCATTGCATTTCTATACACTAATAAAGAAGTAGCAGAATGAGAAATTAAGAAAAGTGTTCCATTTACAAATTCACCAAAAATAATAAAATACCTAAGAATAAACCTAACCAAGGATTAAAAGACGTGAATTCTGAAAACCATTAAACATTTAGGACAGAAATTAAATATGGCACAATAAATTGGAAGGATATCCCATGCTCATGGATTGGGAGAAAAATATTATTCGCATGTCCATACTACTCAAAGCAATCTACAGATTTAATGAAACCCCTATCAAAATACCAACAGCAATTTTCCCAGAACTGGAACAAACAACCATAAATTTGTATGGAACAACAAAAGACTCCCAAAGTGGAAGCAATCTTGAAAAGAGGAGCAAAACTGGAGAAATGACCAATGCCAGATTTCAAGATATACTGCAAAGTGGTAGTAATCAAAACAATATGGTACTGGTACAAAAAGAGACACATAGATCAAAATAATAGGATAGAGAATCCAGAAATAAACCCATGATTATGTGGTCAGTTAGTCTATGACAAAAAAGGCAAGAATTGCAATAGCAAAAAGTGTCTCTTCAACAAATTGTGTTGGGAGAAATGGACAGCTACATGCAAATGAATGAAACTGGACTACTTCTTACACCACACACAAAAATAAACTCACAAAAGATTAAAATCCTAAATGTCACACATGAAACCATAAATGTCAGAAGAGAGGGTGGGCAGTAATTTCCCTGATATTGGCCATAGCAACATATATGTCCCCTGAGGCATAATAAACAAAAGCAAAAATAAACTACTGGGACTACAACAAGGTAAAAGGCTTCTGTACAACAAAGGAAACAATCAATAAAAGTGAGAGGCAACCTGTTAACTTGGAGAAGATATTTGCAAATGATATATTCAATAAGAGGTATAAAATATATAATTATAGAATACATAAAAATTATACAACTGAACAAGAATTATACAACTAAACAACATATAAGAATTATACAACTGAACACAAAAAATCCAATCAAAAATTGGAAGAAGACAAAACAAAATGGTCAGAAATATGAAGAGACATTTCTTCAAAGAAATCATACATATGCCTAACAGACACATGAAAAGATGCTGAGTATCATTTATCATCAGGGAAATGAAAACAAAACCACAATAAGATATCACCTCACACATGTAAGAAAGCTAAAAAAAAAAAAAAAAAAAAAAAACCACAAGAAAAACAAGTATTATACCATAGGTGGGAGTGCAAACAGGTGCAGCCACTGTGGAAAACAGTATGCATGTTTCTCAAAATTTAAAAATAGAATTACCTTATGACCCAGGAATCATCTACTGGGTATTTACCCAGTGAATAAGAAAACATTAAGTCAGGGATGCCTGGGTGGCTCAGTTGGCTAAGCTTCTGACAAATTTGGCTCGGGTCATGAAATCATGGTTTGTGAGTTGGAGCCTGCATTGAGCCCTTTATCAGGCTCCACGCTGACAGTGCTGACACTGTGGGGCCTGCTTGGGATTCTCTCTCTCTCCCTCTCTCTGTCCCTCCCCTGCTCATGTGTACTCTCTTTCAAAAATAAATAAATAAACCTTAAAAATTTTAAAAATAAAACACTAATTCAAAAACATATGTTTATCCTTATGTTTATGGCAGCATGATTTATAGCCAAATTATGGAAGCAACCCAAGAGTCTATCCAAAGATAAATAGATAAATAAGAGGATATATAATGGAATATTGCTCAGGCATAAAAAATAATGAAATATTGCCATTTGCAACAGCAAGGATTGATCTAGAGGGTATAATGGTAGATTAAATAAGTGAGTCAGAGAAAAATAAATACTATATTATTTCACTCATATGTGGTGTTTGAGAAACAAAAGAAAAAAAAAAGAAACAAAACCCAAAACTCTTAAATATAGAGAAGAAACTGGTGGTTAGCATAGGAGAGGTGGGTAGAGGGAATGGGTTAAACAGGTAAAGGGTATTAAGAGTACACTTACTGTGATGAGCACTGAGTAAGGTATAGAATTGTTAATTCTCCACATGGTACACCTGCAACTAATATATCACTGTATGTTAATTATACTGGTATTAACACACACACACACACACACACACACACACACACACACGACAGAGTAGGATGATTTCAAATCTTACTTGTGAAGCAACTGCCTCAAACAGTGTTGTATTTGTCTAAGGATAAACGCGTGGATCAATGGAGCAGAAGAAAGTCTCAACCCACACATATCTTGTCACTATTTTTAACAAAAGTAGTAAGACATTTCTACAGATTAGGAGAAAGAGAGCAAGAGTTTAACATGTCCAAACACAAGAATTGGGTAATTTAAGCAAAATAATATTTTTAAAAATTTGCATGAGAAGTCATTTTTTTCATGAAAATTTAAAAATGAATGTAACCAAGATTGAAATATCACAAATTTTAAATTAGTTAGTCTGGCTCAATTTCCAGAATAGAATACCCAAGCATAAAGACTTTCTCTTCTCTACATATTTTACAAATATATGTAAATGAATAATCAATCTGTTTAATTTCTATTTTGAGCAATATGTTAAATATCCACCTAATATATCTCATTGGTTAGTTAAATAAATTCAGAAGTCTTCTTTATTACTGCATGTGCTATTATGAATTATACCAATGAATGTAGTCATTTCTGCAATGCAATACCATGCCATGCTTGTTAGAAAACGTGTTTGTTAATAAAAAAGACACAAAATAAATATTATGAGATATTGCCCTTATTTTTCTGCCAGTACCCATCAATGTACAAATCAAAACAGCAGCCTCACCACTAACATATTCCAACAATATGCTTAATTTTGCCTATGTCAAAAATCTATGTATCATCTCCTAAAATGTTTTTATTATACTTTAAGAATTAGAAACATAACCTACAGCATACTTTTGTTTTTAAATACACACATACACACACACACACACACACACACACACAGGATGGCTGGGAAGTTGGCAGAGTAGGAGGACTCTAAGCTCACATCATTCCAAGGATACAACTAGATAACACTCACATCAACATAAATAGCCCAGAACACTATCTTAAGGCTGTCAGAACTAACTCCAGAACTAAAGGGAGAGAAGTCAATTTGAAAAAGGTAGGAAGTGCAAAGATGAAGTCTGGGAATGAAACAGACCCTATTTGTACACAATGGGGAGGGAGCCAGTGGCACAGAGAAGGGTGAAAAACAGACTGTCACATTGAGGAGCCCAATAACCGGGAGGACCGATCCCCTTGACATTTGCCTTTGAAAGCAAGAGGGGCTGAATTTCAGGAGTTCTTACAACTGGTGGGACTTAAAGCCTGGAATTTAAAAATCAGCAGGATTGGCTCTGGGAAGCCTTGAAGGGCATTAGGAAGCAGAATCCTTGCGCTTAAAAAGAAAGCAGGACAAATAGCCCATGCAGATAAAGCTTAGAACCAGCAGTTTGAAAAACAGGAGCAGACAGGAGGGAGAGTGATTTACTCAAATCAGAGACAGGAATCACAGGGAGACCCTCTAGGAACAAAGGAGCAGGCAGTCACCGTTTCCCTTCCCTACCTCCAACATAAACGAGGACCACCTGCAGGATCCTGCATTGCCTACACTCTTAACCTAACAAGCTTGTACTAAACACTGCCCCTGACCCTCTGCAGCTTCCAGGGATCCACCCTTCCCATTCAATCTTATCTTAGTCCCCTTGTTATGAGTCCCTCCCCCAGAAGACCAGTGAAAAGACTGGCAACATCACATCTTCTGACCTGCATGCTTTAAAAAAAAAAAAATAATGCTTATTTTTGAGAGAGAGAGAGAGAGCGTGCCTGGGAGGGATAGAGTGAAGGAGACAAAGGATCCGAAGCAGGCTCCAGGCTCTGAGCACAGAACCTAATGCAGGACCCTAATTAATGAGCTGTGAGATCATGACCTAAGCCAAAGTCAGATGCTTAACTAACTGAACAACCCAGGCATTCCTGATCTGCATGTTTTGCAGAGCCTCAGTTCCAGCAGCAGTGGGATAGGTCTCATTTCACAAGCAGACCATCATACACCTTGTTAAAATGCACCCTATCCCTGCTGGGGACCAAACACTGCCCATAATAGGCAAAGAGAGCTTCTGCAGGCAACGGTACTGAAGGCAAAAGAGGCTAAGTCTCAACAGCAGAGCATATCAAAACACATAGGTAACACCCTGTTCCCTGGGGAACAGGTGACATTGCATTGTAGGGCACAACAGGACCTCTTCTTCATTAGGCTCATATCCTTAAGAACATAAGAAGTAGCTGACCTTCCTAATATACAGAATATACAGAAACAGATACAGAAAGTCAGACAAAATGAGTAAACAGATAAATATCTCCCAAATGAAAGAATAGGACAAAACCACAGCAAGAGACCTAAGCACAACAGATATAAGACACCTGATAGAGAATTTAAAGACATATCATTAAAAAACTCACTAAATTAAAAATAAAAGAGTGGACATCAGTAACACCCTTAATACGGAGATAAAAAAGAGGCATTCAGAAAAAGAACACAATCAATGAAATTTAAAATACACTTGATGGGGGATAAAAGCAGGCTAGATGAAGCAAAGTTAGAGGTATTAATGATCTAGAAGATACAGTAATGGAAAGTAACCAACCTGAGCAAAGGAAAGGAATGGAAATCATGCAAGTTGAGAATAGTCTTAGGGAACTCGGTGACTCCATCAACTGAAATATCATTCTATTATAGGGATCTCAAAAAAAGAAGAGAAAAAAAAGGGGGGGAGAACATTTATTTGGAGAAACAATAGCTAAGAAGTTCCCTAATCTCGGGAAGGAAACAGGTGTCTAGATCAAGGAGGCACAGAGATCCCCCACAAAAATTCCACACAAGGATGTCCACAACAAGATACACAGTAATTAAAATAGCAAAAACAAAACAAAACAAAACAAAACCCAGCAATAAATAAAGGAATTTAAAGTAGGAAGAGAAAAGAAGACAGTTATATAAAAGGGAAACCCCATAAGACTATCAGCAGATTTTTCAGCAGAAATTTTCCAAGCCAGAAAGGACTGGCATGATATATTCAAAGTGCAGAATGGGAAAAATCAGCAGCTAAGAATATTCCATCTAGTAAGGCTATCATTTAGAACAGAAGGAGAGACAAAGACTTTTTCATACCAAAGAAGCAAAACCAAAAACAAAATGAAAGGAATTCCTGAACCAGTCTTAAAAGAAACATTAAAGAGGACTCTGAGGGGAAAGGAAAGAACATAAGTGATAATATGAAAAGTAAAAAACACAAAAGCAGTAAAAATAAATGCTTATGCAAAAATCAGCCAAGGGGTTCATAAAATAAAAGTATATAAAAGACAATACTATATATCTAAAACATGGCGAGGGAGAGAATAAAAAATGGATTCAAACTTAAGCACTCATCAACTTGTTATTGGCTGCTATATGCAGAAGATATTATATACAAACCTAATGGTAATCACAGTCAAAAACCAATAATAGATATGCAAAGAATAAAGAGAAAAGAGTCCAAATGTATCACTAAAGAAAGCCAACAGACCATGAAGGAGAACAAGAATCAGAAAAAAAAAACCCTACAAAAACCATAAAACAAGTAAAAAAATGGCAATAAATAAATATTTATCAATAACTACTTTGTATGTAAGTGGACAAAACGTACCAATCAAAAGACCTATATAGGGTGACAGCTGGATAAAGAAACAAGTCTCATCTATATGCCACCTATAAGAGTCTCATTTCAGACTGAAAGATGCCTGCAGATTGCAAGTAAGCAGACAGAGAAATATTTATTATGCAAATGACTGTAAAAAAAAAGCCAAAGTGGCTATACTTATATGGGAAAAATAGACTTAAAGGCTATAAGAAAAGACAAAGGACACTATATAATACTTTAAATAAAGGGACAATCCAAAAGAGGATATAAAAATTGTAAATATTTATGCACCTAATGTGACAGCACCCAAATACATAAAAAAGTTAATAACAAAACATAAATAATTTATAATAAGAAACTTTAATTGCCCTCTTTGAGGGACAAATCTTCCAAACAGAAGATAAACAATAAAACAGTGGCTTTGAATAACACCCTGGACCAGATGGACTTAACAGACATATTCAGAACATTCCATCCTAAAACAGAATACACATTCTTTTCAAGTGCACATGGAACATTCTCCAGAAGAGATCATATATTAGCTGACAAAGTATCTCAACAAGTTCAAAAAACTGAAAGTCACACATGTATCTTCTGACCACAACACTATGTATGACACTAGAAATCAACCACATGGGAAAAAAAAAACTGAAAAGACCAAAAATATATGGAGGCTAAATAACATGCTACTAAAGAATGAATGAACTAACCAAAAATTCAAGGAAGAAATTTAAAAAATTACATGGAAATAAATGAAAATGAATACACAATGATACAAAATTTATGGTATTTAGCAAAAGCGGTTCTAAGGGGAAAGGTTATAGTAAAACACACCTACAGCAAGAAGCAAAAAAAAAAAAAAAAAAAAAAAA